>NC_091228.1:16345840-16523340 GCF_040958095.1 Procambarus clarkii | reverse complement strand
TGAAAAGAGAGCTGACAGCAGCAAAGGAGGAGATTAGAACCCTCAAAGAGAATGGTATCGAGGCTGAGAGTCAGAAAACCACCCAGGGAGAAGGTGGTAATAGTTTTCTGGATAAGAATGCCACAATAAAAGCAACATTTGCGGAAATACTAAAAAAAAATAACTCTGAAGTAATGACTGCAGTGATGGAGGTGGCCATGAAAGCAGCCACCTCGCAGGAGGCGGCACGCTCCACTAGCCAACTGCTGGAAAGGAAAAGATCAGTGGTTGCTGTGGGTATTAGGGAACAGGAAGGAACCAATAGGACAGAGTGGAATGACAAGGACAAAGCAGCAGTGAATGAAGTACTAAAGGCACTAGACATGGAAGGGGCCGAGCATAGCATTGAGAAGGTTTTCAGGCTAGGCCGGTACAACAAAGACCGAGACCGAATGATAAAGATAGTGTTTGCAAACGAGAACACAAAGGAGAGGATCCTATCAAGGAAGAGCTCCCTGAAAAACGTGGGAAAATTAAAAAATGTATTCCTCCAGCGAGACATGACAAGGGAGGAGAGAGCCGTGGCGGCAGAAGCAAGGAAGAGGCGCAGGGCGAGAGGGGAAAACCAGGAAGTCACAGCTCCCAACACAACACCCCCAGAGGCGAGGGGGGAACCCACAACCAGCTACCCAGTAACACCAGAAGGGAGGACAACCCCGCCTCCCTCCTCTGCATAGAAAACCCCCCTACCCCAAACCCTCCCTGCCCCCACTCAAAAGTTCAGCCAAATCTCCCTCCCCCCACACCCAATCCCCACCCTTCTACCCCTCCCCTCCTCCCGAGTCCTCCCTCCCCCCCTTTCCTTCCCGTCCTCCCTCCCCTTTCACCCCATACCCTCCCAGTCCCTCCCCCTTCACTGGATCCCCCGCCCCTCATTCCAGTATCCTCTGAGATCCTGTTACCCACCTCACAGGTCCTCACACCCATGGAACAGCCTCCCCCACCAGCAGAACACTCACCAAGGAGGCGATTTGAGAAGGGACAGAAGAAAGTGAGCCTCAAAGCGATGTACACTAACATAGATGGAATTACAAATAAAGCAAATGAGCTTGGAGAACTGGTACTAGAGGAAAACCCAGACATAATAGCCCTCACAGAAACAAAGATCACGAAAACAATAACAAATGCAGTGTTTCCACAGGACTATTATGTTATGCGGAAAGAGAGGGAAGGAAGAGGTGGGGGTGGTGTAGCTCTGCTGGTAAGAAAAGGCTGGGATTTTGAGGAGATGGATATTCAGGGCTGTGAAGGTTTCAGTGACTACATAGCAGGTACTGTAACAAATGGAGGGAAAAAAATTATAGTCGCAGTCATATATAATCCACCACCAAATGACAGAAGACCTAGACAGGAATATGATAGAAACAACATGGCCACCATTAACATAATAGAAAGAGCAGCTTCTGTTGCTAGCAGGAATGGATCTGGACTACTAATTATGGGAGACTTCAACCATGGGAAGATAGATTGGAAGAACAGAGACCCGCATGGAGGACCAGAAACATGGAGAGCTAAGCTGCTGGACGTGGCAACAAGAAACTTTCTAAGCCAGCATACCAAAGAGCCAACAAGAATGAGAGGAGAAGATGAACCAGCAATGCTTGATTTGATATTTACCCTAAATGAATGGGATATAAGGGAAGTTAAGATGGAAGCGCCCTTGGGAATGAGTGACCACAGTGTATTGAACTTTGAGTACCTGGTAGAGCTAGGACTTATCTCCCCCCAAAAAGAACTAGGAATCAAAAGGCTGGCATACCGAAAGGGGAATTATGAACAGATGAGAAGTTTCCTAAGTGAAATACCTTGGGACACAGACCTCAGAGACAAGTCTGTACAGGGTATGATGGACTATGTTACCCAAAAGTGTCAGGAGGCAGTAAACAGGTTCATCCCGGCCCAAAGGGAAAAATCCGAGAAGCAACAGAAGAATCCATGGTATAATAGGGCATGTATGGAAGCGAAGAAACTGAACAAAAAGGCGTGGAGGAACTTCCGGAATAACAGAACACCAGAAAGCAGGGAGAGATACCAGAGAACCAGGAATGAGTACGTCAGGGTGAGAAGAGAAGCAGAGAAAAATTTTGAAAATGATATAGCAAACAAAGCCAAGACCGAACCAAAGCTACTCCACAGTCACATCAGAAGGAAAACAACAGTGAAAGAACAGGTATTGAAACTTAGAACAGGCGAGGACAGGTATACAGAGAATGACAGAGAGGTGTGTGAGGAACTCAACAAGAGGTTCCAGGAGGTCTTCACAATAGAACAGGGTGAGGTCACTGTGCTAGGAGAAAGGGAGGTAAACCAGGCGGCCTTGGAGGAGTTCGAAATTACGAGAGAGGAGGTCAAGAGACACCTGCTGGATCTGGATGTTAGAAAGGCGGTTGGTCCAGATGGGATCTCACCATGGGTACTGAAAGAGTGTGCAGAGGCACTTTGCTTGCCACTCTCCATAGTGTATAGTAAATCACTAGAGACGGGAGACCTACCAGAAATATGGAAGACGGCGAATGTGGTCCCAATATACAAAAAGGGCGACAGACAAGAGGCACTGAACTTCAGGCCAGTGTCCTTGACTTGTATACCATGCAAGGTGATGGAGAAGATCGTGAGAAAAAACCTGGTAACACATCTGGAGAGAAGGGACTTCGTGACAAATCGCCAACATGGATTCAGGGAGGGTAAATCTTGCCTTACAGGCTTGATAGAATTCTACGATCAGGTGACACAGATTAAGCAAGAAAGAGAGGGCTGGGCGGACTGCATTTTCTTGGATTGTCGGAAAGCCTTTGACACAGTACCGCATAAGAGGCTGGTACATAAGCTGGAGAGACAGGCAGGTGTAGCTGGTAAGGTGCTCCAGTGGATAAGGGAGTATCTAAGCAATAGGAAGCAGAGAGTTACGGTGAGGGGTGAGACCTCCGATTGGCGTGAAGTCACCAGTGGAGTCCCACAGGGCTCTGTACTCGGTCCTATCTTGTTTCTGATATATGTAAATGATCTCCCGGAGGGTATCGATTCATTTCTCTCAATGTTTGCGGACGATGCTAAAATTATGAGAAGGATTAAAACAGAAGAGGACTGTTTGAGGCTTCAAGAAGACCTAGACAAGCTGAAGGAATGGTCGAACAAATGGTTGTTAGAGTTTAACCCAACCAAATGTAATGTAATGAAGATAGGTGTAGGGAGCAGGAGGCCAGATACAAGGTATCATCTGGGAGAGGAAATTCTTCAGGAGTCAGAGAAGGAAAAAGACTTGGGGGTTGATATCACGCCAGACCTGTCTCCTGCAGCACATATCAAGCGGATAACATCAGCGGCATATGCCAGGCTGGCCAACATACGAACGGCATTCAGAAACTTGTGTAAAGAATCATTCAGAACTTTGTATACCACATATGTCAGGCCAATCCTGGAGTATGCAGCCCCAGCATGGAGTCCATATCTAGTCAAGGATAAGACTAAACTGGAAAAGGTTCAAAGGTTTGCCACCAGACTAGTACCCGAGCTGAGAGGTATGAGCTACGAGGAGAGACTACGGGAATTAAACCTCACTTCGCTGGAAGACAGAAGAGTTAGGGGGGACATGATCACCACATTCAAGATTCTGAAGGGGATTGATAGGGTAGATAAAGACAGTCTATTTAACACAAGGGGAACACGCACAAGGGGACACAGGTGGAAACTGAGTGCCCAAATGAGCCACAGAGATATTAGAAAGAACTTTTTTAGTGTCAGAGTGGTTGACAAATGGAATGCACTAGGAAGTGATGTGGTGGAGGCTGACTCCATACACAGTTTCAAGTGTAGATATGATAGAGCCCGATAGGCTCATGAATCTGTACACCTGTTGATTGACGGTTGAGAGGCGGGACCAAAGAGCCAGAGCTCAACCCCCGCAAACACAACTAGGTGAGTACAACTAGGTGAGTACACACACACACACACACACACACACACACACACACACACACACACACACACACACACACACACCCATCTATGTACATAGAACATAGATGAAATCACCAGCAAGGCAAGTGAACTACGGGAAAGAACACATGAAGTGAACCCAGATTTAATCGGATTCACAGAAACAAAACTCTCAGGTATCATAACGAATGCGGTGTTTTCCCAGAACTACACTGTAATAAGGAAAGATAGGGAAGGACGGGGAGAAGGTGGCGTGGCCCTACTAATGAGAAAGGAATGGCGCTTCAAGGAGATGGTCATTCTGGCCTGCGAGGGCTTCAGAGACTACATAACAGGCACCATAACATTAGGAGGACCAAAGGTAGTAGTAGCAGTGATATATAACCTTCCACCAAATGACAGAAGACCAAGGCAAGAGTATGACAACAACAACATGCTGCCTGTAGAAATAGATCCCATCTGCTCATCATGAGAGACTTCAATCACGGAAGGATAGACTGGGAGAACAAGGAACCGCATGGAGGAGAGGATACATGGAGAGCCAAACCAATGGAGGTGGCGACAAGAAACTTTTTAATCCAACATGTCACGGAACCCACTAGGATGAGAGGAAACGATGAACCAGCGAGACTCGACCTAGTCTTCACTCTGAACGACTCCAACATAAGGGAAATCGGCTATGAGGCCCCAGTAGGAATGAGTGACCATAGTGTACTGGCTTTTGAGTATCTGGTTGAGGAAAGGTTATTGAACTCGAGGAGGGATACTGAAAACAAAAAAACTGGCATTCCGAAAGGGAAACTATGAGGAGTTAAGAAAATTCCTAACAGATATAACATGGGAAACAGAGCTCAGGGGAAAGATGGCCCAGGACATGATGGACTTCATCACGCACAAGTGCAAGGAAGTAGCGAACAAGTTTGTCCCAGTCCAAAAGGAAACCAATGAAATGAAGATGAGAAACCCATACTTTAATCAGAGATGTAGGCTAGCTAAGCAGTAAAGTAATAGGGCATGGAGAAACTATAGAAATAACAGATCACTTGAGGGCAGAGAAAGATACCAGAGTGCCAGGAATGAATATGTCAGGATGAGAAGACAGGCAGAAAAACAATACGAAAATGACATCGCAAGCAAGGCAAAGACTCAACCCAAGTTGCTGCATAGTCACATCAGGAGAAAAACAACAGTAAAGGAACAGGTAATGAAAATAAGGATAGGGGCAGAAGGATTCACTTCAAACGACAAGGAAGTGTGTGAGGAACTGAATAAGAAATTCCAAGACGTCTTCACCGTAGAGCAAGGAGAGATTCCAGAGATATGAGAGGGAATAGTTAACCAGGAACCACTAGAAGAGTTTGAGATTACCAGTGGGGAAGTAAAGAAGTATTTACTAGAGTTGGATGTGACAAAGGCTATAGGCCCAGATTTAATCTCCCCTTGAATACTAAGCGAAGGAGCAGAAGCACTGTGCCTGCCACTCTCCATAGTGTATAAAAATCACTGGAAATAGGGGAATTGCCAGAAATTTGGAAGGCAGCTAATGTAGTTCCAATATACAAGAAAGAGGATAGGCAGGTGGCACTGAACTACAGGTCAGTGTCCCTAACCTGCATACCATGCAACCTGATGGAGAAGATTGTTCGAAGAAAGCTAGTGGAACACCTGGAGCGAAAGAACTTTCTAACACAGCATCAACATGGGTTCAGGGATGGCAAGTCCTGCCTCACAGGGCTAATTGAATTCTACGACCAGGCAACAAAAATCAGGCAAGAAAGAGAAGGGTGGGCAGACTGCATATTATTGGATTGTCAAAAAGTCTTTGATACAGTACCACACAAGAGGCTTGTGAGAAAGCTGGCGATGCAGGCTGGAGTGAAAGGGAAGTTACTCCATTGGATACGGGAGTACCTAAGCAACAAGACAACGAACCAGTGTGAGGGGTGAGGTCTCGGATTGGCGTGACGTCACAAATGGAGTCCCGCAGGGGTCGGTCCTTGGACCAATACTATTTCTGATATATGTTAATGATCTCCCAGAGGGTTTAGAATCGTTTTCCTCAATGTTTGCTGATGATGCAAGAATTATGAGGAGGATTGAAACAGAGGATGATAGTAGGAGGCTACAGGACGACCTAGACAGATTGAATGAATGGTCCAACAAATGGCAGTTAAAGTTTAACCCGAGTAATGAAACTAGGCGGTGGAAACAGGAGGCCAGACACAAGATACAGAATAGGAGATGAAGTACTTAATGAAACGAAAAGAGAGAAAAATATAGGAATTGATATCACACCAAACCTGTCTCCTGAAGCCCACATAAAAAGAATAACGTCTGCGGCATATGCGAGGCTGGCTAACATCAGAACAGCCTTCAGGAACCTGTGTAAGGAATCGTTTAGAATCTTGTACACCACATACGTAAGACCAATCCTGGAGTATGCGGCCCCAGCATGGAGGCCGCACCTTGTCAAGCACAAGACGAAGTTGGAAAAAGTTCAGAGGTATGCCACTAGACTGGTCCCAGAACTAAGAGGCATGAGTTACGAGGAAATACTGCGGGAAATGCACCTTACGACACTGCAAGACAGAAGAGTGAGGGGAGACATGATCACTACCTACAAAATCCTCAGGGGATTTGACAGGGTAGACAAAGATAAACTATTCAACACTGGCGGTACGCGAACAAGGGGACACAGGTGGGAACTGAGTACCCAAATGAGCCACAGGGACATTAGAAAGAACTTTTTCAGTGTCAGGGTAGTTAACAGGTGGAATGCATTAGGCAGAGATGTGGTGGAGGCTGACTCCATACACAGTTTTAAATATAGATAAGATAGAGCCCAGTAGGCTCAGGAATCTGTACACCAGTTGATTGACAGTTGAGAGCTGGTCCCAAAGAGCCAAAGCTCAACCCCCGCAAGCACAATTAGGTGAGTACAATTAGGTAAGTACACACACACACACAGTTGACAGTTGAGAGGCGGGACCAAAGAGCCAAAGCTCAACCCCCGCAAGCACAAATAGGTGAGTACACACGCTCGCGCGCGCGCACACACACATGTGTGTTCAAGAGCAACATTCTCACGGTGATTGAATTTCCAAGGTTTTTTGTGAGGAACTTGGTAAATCCCAAAAACTGTTATAATTGCCAGCAAATATCATAGCAGTGGAGAAAACTAAGAAATGTGGGGAATGACCGGTTATGGCTCCTTGATTAAGGCACATTAAGGTGGAGAGGTTTGTGATGTTCTGTACCTTGGCATTAGCTAAGTATTTGATACTCTGCCACACGGTAGACTGAATGGAAGGGTAGATACTTATGGTACTTGAGTGATGTCCGAAGGATGGGTATTTCAAATAATATAGGATAAGAGGATGGGTATTTCAAAGTGAACAATAAGTTACTATAAATAGACTGTAATCCGAGAAGGAAACCGTTGTGATGAAGTGACCTGGACTCTGTCTTAGGTACTCTGTTTTCACCATATTTATATATATATTATGTATACACAAAATTTTCCCAGCAACAGAAGCAAATGGGCGCATTAATTTAGCGTAAACAGACCTGCCGGGGTAATGATCTTGGTACGGGATGGAAATAGGCTGGTCGGGACGGCAAGAATTAAAGAGGAAACAACAAGGCAGGATCACAGTCTGGCCCCTCACTAAGATTTTTGGCACTGCCTGCTATCACAGTATTTTGAAAAGGTAATTTTCAAAATACATGGTTTCTTACAGAAATATACATCAATATTCTCAGTTCTTGTGGAAATAAACACAAGTATTCTCCTTACTTTGACCATAGTTGAATAAAACATACAATCTTTCAACAGCTTCGAAGGCTTTCTTGTACCTCACTACTATTCCACATTTTCATACTTCAACATTTTAAGCATATCTGGGCAGGACTCGCACAGAGGCACAGACAGTCAAGGTATTATACACTCTAAAGTAATTACATGCCATATTTCACTTACCACTTGCAATCATAATGTAAACCAGACCATTTTCATTATAAACTAGCTGAACCTGGCCATGAACTTTCATGTATTGCATGCGTGTTGTTGAGCCACAGCAACCCTTCCCTGTCTGCCCCATCCTCCCCACCATTACCCCCTAGTCCTCCCCCACCCTCCCACACTCCTCCGTCCGCTCATCCTCCCCACCATTCAACACTCCCTCCTCCAATGAATTCCTAAAATGATCTGATGTTCCCATCACTGAAAAATAAGAATAACAGTTAAAAATACGAAATGAAAACAAAGAAAAAATATATATATTCACTAAATGAACGGTGTGGTAAGCAACACAGCTCAATTCCAACACAATGTCAAAGAAAATAATTAAATGAAAATTAAG
This sequence comes from Procambarus clarkii, assembly GCF_040958095.1. NCBI lineage: Eukaryota > Metazoa > Arthropoda > Malacostraca > Decapoda > Cambaridae > Procambarus > Procambarus clarkii. Next base: position 16,515,004 of record NC_091228.1, on the reverse strand, counting down.
ATATATCGAAATCTACGAAAATTCCATTTATCAATGCAATTAAAAACATTGAAATGGAATCGTAACATATTTAGTATAGCATGTGTTGCTTTTACGTGCAACAGATGGCGCTGTTTAAAAAAACAAACACGTTTTTACCTGTCAAAGACATAACATCAATATAGTATGAAAATAAAAACACGCTTGTATGCGAGTGAAACGTTGTGTCAAAATTTCAAAGCAATCGGTGAAGAACTTTCGAAAATTAACGATTTTGAACAAACCAATACGATTTAATGATTTTGATTTTCACCAATACCAATGGATATAGCAACACAGAAATAAACACTGCAATAAGAAGACACCTGGACTGATGAACCTAGAACAGAAACCACAACACCTCCAATAAAATTATATTACAAATCAACTATGCACAGTGAATATAGAAAAGATGAAATAATAATGAAAGAAATAATCCATAAAGGAGTATAAAGCATTACTCCTAACTAAAACATAAACCTAATCATATTACGTCAACGAGTATACGATTTGCGAGACGCACGCTGTAATACCTACTCAACAGTTAAACGGTCTTTCACGTTTCTATAGACAAACGTTGCTTTTTAACTAACCATTATATATTATATAATTTATAATCTCTATACATGCATTTATTATTCTCATCACGTGTGCAATCTATATATATAAAAATCTAAATGTTCGTTTGTTCAAAATCGCTAATCTCCGAAAGTTCTTTACCGATTGCTTTGGAATTTGCACACAACGTTCCATTCGCATCTGAGCCAGTTTTTATATACACACTATATAGATGTTATGTCTGTGACGGGAAAAACATGCTTTTTGGAAAAACTGTTTTTTGTGTGTTTTTTATGTGGGGAAATCTTCAAAACCTCTTTACCAATTGTTTTGAAATTTTGACACAACGATGCATTCGAATAGGCGCGTGTTTTTATATACCTACTATATACATGCATCACATGTGACAGGAAAAAAAATGCCTTTTTTTAAACAGTGCCATCTGTTGGATATAAGCTGTAATCTCTGAAAGTACTTCACCGATTGTTTTGAAATTTTGACACAATGATGCATTCGAATAGGCGAGTGTTTTTATATACCTACTATATAGATGCCACACATGTGATGGGTAAATACATTTTTTTTAAACAGCTCCATTTGTTGCACATAAGAGCAACACACACGCTATACTAAATATGTTACGATTCTAATGCAATGTTTCCGATTGCAGTGACAAATTGAATTTTCATAGATTTTGATTTATTTTAATTTTGAATTAATTATTTTGTATGACATTCCTTTGGAATTCAGCAGTGCTATTTACCATCAGTTCATTTCGTGAGTGTAAGTATAGATGCCACACCAGTAACAGGTAAAAACATTTTTTTTTTTTAAACAGCGCCATCTGTTGCACGTAATAGCAACACATGTACTAGGTATGTTACGATTCCATTTCAATGTGCTCCGGTTCATTGATAAATTTAATTTTTATAGATTTCGATATTTTCATTTTGATTTCATTATTTTGTGTGACACTGCATTGAAATTGAGCTGTGTTGTTTTCTATACCGTTCATTTCATGAGCATAGTTGATTTTGTTATTTAAAAAAAAATCCTTTCGGTTCTTTAACTGTTTTTCTTATATTTCAGTGACAGGAACATCAGATCATTTGATGTTCCCAAGTTTCTGGTGAGAACATCAGATCATTTGGAAATTCATCAGACGAGGGAGTGGGGAATGGTGGGGAGGACGAGGGGACAGAGGAGTTGGGGATGGTGGGGACGAGAGGACAGGAGAATGGAGAACGATGTGGAGGACAAGGGGACATATAAATGGGGGATGGTGGGGAGGATGAGGGACGGGGGAGGGGGAAGTGGCCGGGAGGACGAGGGGTCGCGGGAGTGCGATATGGTGGGGAGGACGAGGGAACAGTGGAGTGCGGAAAGGTTAGGAGGACCAGGGGACTGGGGAGTGGGGGATGGTGGGGAGGACAAAGGGACGGGGGAGAGGGGGGGGGCAATGGTGGGGAAGACTAGGAGACGGGGAAGTGAGGAATGGTTGGGAGGACGAGGTAACAGGGAAGTGAGGAATAATTGGGAGGAGGAGTGGACGAGGGAGGGGGGCATGGTGGGGAGGACTGGGAGATAGGGGAAGGTTGCCGTGGTTCATGTGTTGCTGAGCCGCAGCAATGCGTGGCCGGGTACAGCTAGTTTCTTTTATTTATTTATTTATTTATATATATACAAGAAGGTACATTGGGTTTGTGAGAATACATTGGATAGTACAGTATTTACATTCTTGTAAAGCCACTAGTACGCGCAGCGTTTCGATCAGGTCCTTAATCTAGCAGATAATTTTACGTAGGTAATTTCAATCAGAATTGATAAATGATAAAGATACATTGCAAGAGAAAAATGAGATGAGAGAGCTTAGTAAGTATATTAAAGCACATTGTTATATTAAAGCTCTGATTGATTACATTGACAGCTTGATTAGTAATTTAAACAAGATTAATAGACACCATACAGCAGATTGACAGCACATATAAGACAGCAATGATCACAATGGTAAAGATGTTCAGATTGGGTACATAAAGATTGGGAGACTGGGTAGCAAAAGATACAGATAAACAAGATTTATAAACACCATACAACAGATTGGCAGCACATATAAGAAGACAGCAATGATCACAATGGTAAAGATGTTCAAATTGGGAACATAAAGGTTGGGAGATTGGGTAGCAATAGATACAGTACAATTTTAAGGCAAAAAGTGAAAAACTATGAAGATGAAATTAGGTACTTTTTAGTATTGATTTTGAATGATGTGAATGATGAATGATTCCTTTCCTCAAAGGAATATGTTCTTAATAAATATTGAATTCAATAAGTCTAGACAGAGGGTTGAGTACATTGAGCATGCTGTCATTTTCTCTTTCAAAATCTGCCACGTTCGTGTTGATATAATTTATGTTTACAGGGGGTTTGAATATCATGCATAAAGAAGTTGTGCGGATCTTACGCCTTTCATACTGTTTATTGGAGTGCTAAACATGTCCTCATACTGCATTTTTAGGATTTCACTCATTTCTTTGTCATCCTCAGTGTATGATATTTCAGTCGTACAAATAGGTCCAAAACTGGCAGTGGGTTTTGTTTTTGAATTTGCATATATGAAAAAATGTTTTGGATTTTTCTTTATTTCTTGAATTTCTTTCTTATCTAGTTGCCTTTCTTCAATTTGATATGTATGCTCTGTTCGATTTCTTCAATCTCCCTGTTTAAATTATTCCTTCTATGTATGGAAAGTCGTGTTTTCTTATAGCATTTATGTTTTTTTTCCTTCTTTTGTAGTGTCGTCTGCGATCTGTTTCTTCGTTGGACCTCTTTCTGGCTTTCCTCAAAGGAACATGTTTCAGATAGACTTTATATGCTTCAGAAGTCAGTTTTTCTATTAATTGTGTAGGATTTGTATTACTAAGAACAGTTTCCCATTAAATGTTTGTAAGTTCCCTGTTTATTTTCTCCCAGTCTATCCTTTTATAATTAAAATTGAATCTACTGAATAACGCCTTTCACTAGATCTTTGTTTTAGGTCTATTCTGAGTATTGATGGTAGTTTGCACTTGAATGAGTCTGTGATGTGATTATGTGGTATCAGAGATCATAATGTCCATGATTATATCTTCATTTTTTGTGAAGACCAGATCTAGAATATTTTCGTTCCTAGTTGGCTCTGATATCTGCTGGGTGAGTGAAAATTTGTCACAGAATCTAAGTTGTTCTCTAATCTGTGGTTGGTTATGTCCAGATAGATTTCCTGGTTTAATATTATTGTTTGCTATTCTCCATCTTAAACTAGGCAGGTTGAAGTCACCTAGGAAGATAATATCAGGTATTCGGTTTGCCAAACTATCAAGGCTATTCTCTATTTTGTTTATCTGTTCTATGAATTCCTCAGTCGTTGCAGCTGGCGGTTTGTGTATTAGAATAATAACTAAGTTTCTTTTGTCTATTTTTACTCCCAGTACCCTTATCACCTCATTTGTAGAGTGAAGGACCTCCGAGCATAAAAGATCTTCCTTAATATACAGACCCACAATTCTAAGTGACCTATTTACTCTATCACATCTGTATATTTTATATCCTAGTATCCAGATCTCACTGTCCAATAATTCCCCTAAATGGGTTTCTGTAAAGGCTCCGAATACTGCATTTGACCCAGTAAGGAGGCCATTTATGAACGGTACTCTGTTTTAATCATCATCAACCACCATTGCTACCAACCACAACTATCAATCACCACTATCACCAACCACAGCTATTAACCTCTATTACCACAAACAATCATTACACCAGCAATAACCATCAACTATCACTACCACCAATTACATCCATCAACTAACACTTCCACCAACCACAACAATCAACCACCACTGCTAACAACCACAACCACCAGCCACAACAATCAACCACCACTGCTAACACCCACAACCACCAACCACTAGTCAGCCCAACAGACATTATATCCATAATTCAATCACATAAACCAAAACTGGAAACAATATTGAAATACCAACTGTGGTATATAAAAAGCCCGTCCTTCTAGAGATTCCCAACACCAAGAAAACGGTCAATTTAAAGAGTCAATTTAGGGCCATCTAATCTACCAGAGGCCCAAGAACAGAAAACGAAACAGTATGTCACTTTCGCAAGCCGCTGACATTTTCTAATGCGACAATTTTTGGTCTTCTGTAACGCATACGAGTGTAAATTGACGTTGTTTGTAGGAGGACAGGTTGATACAAGGGTGCTGCTCATGTCCTGGTACCACCCATAGCTCTGCTATTCAATAAATCTCTAGAATGTTGATATTATTACTCTTACTGACATTCTGTTATTACTAATATTACTGTGATTTATGTTACTGATATACTTAAAAATAAAAGAGTAATGCCAGTTCGTTAAAAAGACAAGTTATGTCTTCCCTTTTTTATGCTTATGTCAGCTGAAATAAACAATTACAGACCTATATAAAATCTACCGATAGTATAAACAATATTTGAAAATATTATTTACAAGCAGCTATATTCCTACCTTGTAAAACTCCACATATAAAGTCCCTGCAGTTTGGCTTGCATTCCCAAAAGCGTACCAATGATGTCATTATTAGTCTGCTCCATATAAACTACAAAGCCCTTGACAAAAATGAGTTCCCAATTGGGCTCTTCATTGACCTGAGAAAGGTCTTTGTTACTGTAAACCATAACTTCCTTTTACTTAAACTTCACCACTATGGAATCCGAGGCCTTTCTCTGAACTATATTCGATCCTATCACAGTGACAGACACCAATATGTAGCCATCAATGATAGAAACTCCCCACTCTACCATTACCAGTAGGAGTGCCAAAGAAATAGAAGACCTCTTCTATTTCTTATATACATCAATAATTTGCTAAATGTCTCTTAACATTTTTAAACCTATACTATTTGCTGACCATACTACCTTCATCTACTGAACCCCAACCCACACACATACACTAAATAAAACTGTAAATAATGCAGTAATAAAGGTCACCCATGGATGTCAACCAATAAAATCACACTAAACATAGAAAAGACCTACACTGTTTTATTTGTAAGTAAATCAACAAATCAAATTCAGCTTCAGAAGACAATATTAACATTAGCAATAAAAATGATGGAAAGTTCCCTGGTCTATGCATAGGCAAGAACCTGTACTTCAGCATCCATACAATACATAGCCAAAACAAATTATCAAAAACGATCGGTATACTCTTTAAAAACAGATAGTACATTCCCCACTCTGCTCTCCTCTCATTATACTATGTGCCAATCTATCCCTATCTAACATTTGGTATCTGAGCATGGGGTTTAACCACTGCAAACTACTTCAAGCCCATCATCACCCAGGAAAAAATCTGCTATCAGACCTATAACAAACTATGTCTTCAGAGAACACACAGCCCCATTTGTTTAGGTCCCTAAACATGATAAACATACACTCACTCCACACATTCTCTTGTGCTGTTTACATGTAAAAAAAAACTTGCTCCAAAATGCTGATCCTGATCTGAAACTTTTCCCTGATATGTATAATAGAACCCATGAGCATAATACAAAAAATAAATATCTCTTTGATATCCCCACAGTCAAACTTAATCTGTTCAAACACTCCATGTAAATCAATGGACCCAGTTCCCGGAACTCATCCATAATGAATTAAAATATTATCCAACCTATGCCTTATTTAAAGTAAAACAAAAAGTACCTAATTTCATCCGCATAGTTTCCTACCTTGTGCTTCAAACTCACACTGTATCTTGTGCCACCCACTCCCCCAATACTAGTACTTAAGACATGCATCTTCACCAGTATAATCACTTCCTATAATTTGTATTGTAGTTATATGTTGATATCAAATTTTGCTACAGTATACCTTTTCATCTTTCCCTAACTGTTAGATTTTGGACCGACCTGAAACGCTAAGAGTATTAGTGGCTTTACAAGAAGGTAAGAACCCCAATGTTATGTTCTCTCACGAACCCCTTGTACCTTCTTCTAATAAATATATAAAATAAATATATAAATAAATAAAAAACTTGGTAATAAAAAAAATATTGTGAAGGTTTCACCTAGGGTCATGAGTTTCAGCAGTCAAATCTAACAAGAACATAATATCAGTTCAGAGTGTTTGAGCGGGTGTCTAACTGCCTGCTTGAATCGCCTTTTCCCGCAGACCAGAATTTTATGAACGTTTCAGAAACTTTTAGATCACTTAATGATATTAATGATACATTTATAACGAAGTTTGATAAGATGAGAGATATACTAATGTTAGATAACACGAGCTATAATGGGAGTTAACCAACTGCATACTGGGAAAGGTCAGAAATTGACCCAGTGGAACACTGATAAGCCTAACGGCTTCAAAGTCTCAACAATGATAAACCATCTAAGAAGGATACTTTTACCATTTGATTCCAGTTCAACTCTAAATTTAACTCTCGAGAAAATGAAACATAAAACTATCGAAGAAATGTGAAAAAGTCCCCTACTATCTTTTCAACACGTGTGTGCAACGTATGTATAATCTGTGAGTACTTAGTTATCTAACTAAGTATTAAGAGTTATCTAGCTCTTATGTAGAGAACTTTGAGACAGGAGTCCCTGTGCATTCTTTTACCAACTTCGAGGTCGACTCCGGGGGCTGGAGCCCCTAAGGCAGTTCGTTGTTGACTTCAACCTCCTTCTGACAGTTCTTGCGATAACGCTGGAACTAATCATATTGGCGTTCGCCTTTCCATTGAAGACGTTCGGCGCCATGAAGAAGGGCGGGAGGACAAGCTGCATGGGTGACAGCTTCTCCTCCGTATCAACCTACCCAAGCGTTGTGCCCTGGAGAAACCACTCCAGACCCACAACCAGAGCGTAACTCCATAGTCTCCTGAGACTGATGGATGCCTACTACTACTACTACTACTACTACTACTACTACTACTACTACTACTACTACTATTATGGGTTAAGAAGGATGCTGCAGCAAGGCTTCTGTTTGATTCCGGTGGATCCCGACGTTTAATCATCATGAAGAAAATGATATGATAGATGAAGCTTAGAGAAGATAGAGTCTGGTATTTACCAAGATTACTATATGGTAAAATTTGCCATTTTGTGCAACGTGGAGGGTGACGGAGGCGACATCTTCACTACACATTATATTCCTCACGCTAACTACTTGAGCCCTTAACACTGTGTACCAAGTGAACTACACACCACCATCCTCATCTTTGTCTCCACCTTACCTCTCATTCACTACCTTCCTTACCCTTCACCACCTTACCTCTCATTCACTACCTTCCTTACCCTTCACCACCTTACCCGCCCTTCACCATTAACTACCCTTCACCACCATACCTACCTTTCACAACCTTACCTACCTTCTATCACCTTCTCTACTCTTCACCACCTTACCCATTCTTCACCATCATACCTATCCTACACCACCTTCCCAACCTTCACCACCTTACCTCTCCTTCACTACCTTCCCTACCCTTCACTATCTTACCTACCCTACACCACCTCCCCTATTCTTCACCCTATTACCTACCCTTCACCACCTTACCAACCTTTCATCAACTTTCCTACCCTTTACCTCCTTTCCTAAAATTCACCACCTTACCTACCCTTCACCATCATACCCTCCCCCCCTCATCATCTTCGCTACTCAACACCATCTGACCTACCCTTCAACACCTTATCTACCCTTCACCATCTAATGTACCTTCACCATCTAATGTACCCTCACCATCTAATGTACCCTCACCATCTAATGTACCCTCACCATCTAATGTACCCTTCACCATCTAATGTACCCTCACCATCTAATGTACCCTCACCATCTAATGTACCCTCACCATCTAATGTACCTTCACCATCTAATGTACCCTCACCATCTAATGTACCTTCACCATCTAATGTACCTTCACCATCTAATGTACCTTCACCATCTAATGTACCTTCACCATCTAATGTACCTTCACCATCTAATGTACCCTCACCATCTAATGTACCCTCACCATCTAATGTACCCTCACCATCTAATGTACCCTTCACCATCTAATGTACCCTCACCATCTAATGTACCCTTCACCACCTAATGTACCCTCACCATCTAATGTACCCTCACCATCTAATGTACCCCTCACCATCTAATGTACCCTCACCATCTAATGTACCTTCACCATCTAATGTACCCTCACCATCTAATGTACCTTCACCATCTAATGTACCCTTCACCACCTAATGTACCCTTCACCATCTAATGTACCCTTCACTAACATACCTATCCTACAGAGCCTTACTTACACTACCCTTACACCTTCCCTACTCTTCCCCACCTTAGCTACCCTTTACTACCTTCCCTACCCTTGACCATTTTAACCATCTTCCCTACCCTTCACTATCATCCACACCCCTTCATGCTCAGGTGATAGGCCACAGCTTCGCTCTACATTACTTCAATCACTGTAACCGTCTTCACTACTCAATCAGCATAATTATAGCCATCTTCACTTCAACAGTCCCTTATCATTCTAATCATCTTCACAACCTGCTATCATCTTCACTGTAACCATCATAACTACTCGCACTACCATCACGGTAGCTATCTTAATTATTCAAAACCAGCATCACAGTAACCATCTTCACTACACACATCTGCGACCCAATAACCATCTACACTGCATAGGACATTCCTCATCATTGTAACTATCTTCACTATGTACTGTCTTCATATCTGTACCCATCATCACAACCTGGGCCCCGCTGGGATCCCCCACCATCACAACCCGGGCACCGCTGGGATCCCCACCATCACAACCCGGGCACCGCTGGGATCCCCACCAACACAACCCGGGCACCGCTGGGATCCCCACCATCACAACCCGGGCACCGCTGGGATCCCCACCATCACAACCCGGGCACCGCTGGGATCCCCACCATCACAACCAGGGCACCGCTGGGATCCCCACCATCACAACCCAGGTGTCACGTATTGGTGGGTTGTGAAGTCATGTATTATGATGTTGTCTCGGGCAATAAAGACTTTTACCTGAGCCAAGGGGAATTCAAGGTGTGGGAAAACAACGTAATTGATAAATGAGACAAATATATATTAATAACCCACACAACAATACATACCATAACTCATACCCTACAAATCAAGGCAATCCTGAAGGTAACACATGGAAAAATAAACACCACAACACCGGTCAATTGGTGACACACATATATAAACATACTAGGAAACCTGGACTCTCAAAAATTCTGTCCAGAAAACTATCAGTGTACTGCACCCTTTCTGGCAACCCTGTTACTATTATATAAAGGCTTGTCTGATTTAATGGCAGGAGAAATCCCTCAGAAAACGAGGACTGGTCAGTCCTGACCGCGTCAGGTCAAGATGGTGTCATTGTCCCCTTAATACTCTATTCTTTAACATTACCAATCAAACCTTTTATTGACTTCATCTACCGTATTCCCCACGCAGGTTTTTTGATTGAGTCCATTTTTCCCTCACATAGTTTTGGTATTCCAATGTACATTATTCCTAAACAATCTCCTGGTCGGAAGGTACTACTTTGCTTGTGGGGGTGATATCGCGGCCTCCCAGTGGCCAGCTGCAGGTTTCTTTCAAAAACATTCTCTGATCAACTCCTTTAATAGAAACTAACCTCCACAGGAGGTAAGGTTCGTAACACCCCTCCCAAGCCGAGGAGAAAAATATGAGAAATTCAGAAATGAATTTCACATGTTTTTACATAAGGTCAACCCTTTAAACAGATTTAATTATAGTTTTACAATGGTATATGATAACTAATAAACATATTTACACAATAATATATACATTTATGTACAGTGGTACAATCTTACGTCACCCCAGGTATAGGCAATCTAGTAAGTGCATCTGCTACTGTATTTAATTTTCCTGGAATTTGTTTGATGACCAGATTGTACTGTTGCAACAGTAGAAACCACAAAATATCCTCTGATTGGATTTCTTCATGCTAGCAATAAATGTTAAGGGGTTGTGGTCAGTAAACACTTCAACAGTATTAGCTGATACATATGTGTCAAATTTTTTAACAGCTATTAATAATGACAATGACTCTTCCTCTATTCTGGAATAATTCTGTTGAAATCTGATAAACAATTTTGAGTAATAATGTATTGGATGATTAATACCCCTCATCATCTTTTGCATTAGTACAGAAGCAGCACCCATGTCCGTAGCATCTATATATAGTTTAAATGGCTTAGAGTTGTCAGAAGTAGCTAACAGTGGTCCAGATGACAACACTCCTTTTAATTTAGTAAATGCATCATGAAATTCCTGAAACCATCTGAATTTCACCTTTTTTACAAAGCAAGTTTCTCAAAGGTGCTGCAATTTTTTTTACAGAATTTCCAATAATATGTACACATTCCTAGATATCTTTGCACCTTCTTCTTGCTAGTCAACACTGGATACTCTAGTAAATCATTTATTTTATTCTTAAGTGGTAACACCTTCCCATTTCCCACTTCATATAATAAGCAGCAAATACTAGCTCTGGCAAAAGTACATTTTGTGCACGTTTACAGTTAAATTAGCCTCACGCACACACACACACACACACACACACACACACACACACACACACACACACACACACACACACACACACACACACACACACACACACACACACACACACACACACACACACACACACACACACACACACACACATACACACACACAGAACCTTTTCAGTGTCAGAGTAGTTAGTAAATGGAATGCACTAGGAAATGATGTGGTGAAGGCTGACTCCATGCACAGTTTCAAATATAGATATGATAGAGCACAGTAGGCTCAGGAATCTGTACACCAGTTGATTGACGGTTGAGAGGCGGGACCAAAGAGCCAAAGCTCAACCCCCGCAAGCACAATTAGGTGAGTACACACACACACACACACAAACACACATAGTAGGATAAAGACAGTCTATTTAACACAAGGGGCACACGTACTAGGGGACACAGGTGGAAACTGAGTGCCCAAATGAGCCACAGAGATATTAGAAAGAACTTTTTTAGTGTCAGAGTGGTTGACAAATGGAATGCATTAGGAAGTGATGTGGTGGAGGCTGACTCCATACACAGTTTCAAGTGTAGATATGACAGAGCCCGATAGGCTCAGGAATCTGTACACCTGTTGATTGACGGTTGAGAGGCGGGACCAAAGAGCCAGAGCTCAACCCCCGCAAACACAACTAGGTGAGTACACACACACACATATATATATATATATATATATATATATATATGTCGTACCTAGTAGCCAGAACTCACTTCTATGCCTACTATGCAAGGCCAGATTTGCCTAATAAGCCAAGTTTTCATGAATTAATTGTTTTTCTCTAAACTTTTTCTTATGAAATGATAAATCTACCCATTTCATTATGTATGAGGTCAATTTTTTTTTATTGGAGTTAAAATTAACGTAGATATATGACCAAACCTAACCAACCCTACCTAACCTAACCTAACCTATCTTTATAGGTTAGGTTAGGTTAGGTAGCCGAAAAAGTTAGGTTAGGTTAGGTTAGGTAGGTTAGGTAGTCGAAAAACAATTAATTCATAAAAACTTGGCTTACTAGGCAAATTTGGCCTTGCATAGTAGGCTGAGAAGTGAGTTCTGGCTACTAGGTACGACATATATATATATATATATATATATATATATATATATATATATATATATATATATATATATATGTCGTACCTAGTAGCCAGAACGCACTTCTGACCCTACTATGCAAGGCCCGATTTGCCTAATAAGCCAAGTTTTCCTGAAAAAATATATTTTCTCTAATTTTTTTCTTATGAAATGATAAAGCTACCCATTTCATTGTGTATGAGGTAAATTTTTTGTTATTGGAATTAAAATTAACGTAGATATATGACCGAACCCAACCTACCCTACCTAACCTAACCTAACCTATCTCTATAGGCTAGGTTCGGTTAGGTAGCCGAAAAAGTTAGGTTAGGTTAGGTTAGGTAGGTTAGGTAGTCGAAAAACAATTATTTCATGAAAACTTGGCTTATTAGGCAAATCGGGCCTTGCATAGTATGCAAGGCCTGATTTGCCTAATAAGCCAAGTTTTCCTGAATTATTATATTTTCTCTAATTTTTTTCTTGTGAAATGATAAAGCTACCCATTTCATTAAGTATGAGGTCAATTTTGTTTTATTGGAGTTAAAATTAACGTAGATATATGACCGAACCTAACCAACCCTACCTAACCTAACCTAACCTAACCTATCTTAATAGGTTAGGTTAGGTTAGGTAGCCGAAAAAGTTAGGTTAGGTTAGGTTAGGTAGGTTAGGTAGTTGAAAAACAATTAATTCATGAAAACTTGGCTTATTAGGCAAATCGAGCCTTGCATAGTAGGCTGAGAAGTGCGTTCTGGCTACTAGGTACGACATATATATATATATATATATATATATATATATATATATATATATATATATATATATATGTCGTACCTAATAGCCAGAACGCACTTCTCAGCCTACTATTCAAGGCCCGATTTGCCTAATAAGCCAAGTTTTCATGAATTAATGTTTTTTCGTCTACCTAACCTACCTAACCTAACCTAACCTAGCTTTTTTTGGCTACCTAACCTAACCTTACATATAAATATAGGTTAGGTTAGGTTAGGTAGGGTTGGTTAGGTTCGGTCATATATCTACGTTAATTTTACCTCCAATAAAAAAAAATTGACCTCATACATAGAGAAAAGGGTTGCTTTATCATTTCATAAGAAAAAAATTATAGTAAATATATTAATTCAGGAAAACTTGGCTTATTAGGCAAATCGGGCCTTGAATAGTAGGCTGAGAAGTGAGTTCTGGCTACTAGGTACGACATATATGTATATATATATATATATATATATATATATATATATATATATATATATATATATATATATATATATATATATATATATATATATATGTCGTACCTAATATATATATATATATATATATATATATATATGTCGTACCTAGTAGCCAGAACGCACTTCTCAGCCTACTATGCAAGGCCCAATTTGCCTAATAACCCAAGTTTTCCTGAATTAATATATTTTCTCTAATTTTTTTCTTATGAAATGAGAAAGCTACCCATTTCATTATGTATGAGGTCAATTTTTTTTTATTGGAGATAAAATTAACGTAGATATATGACCGAACCTAACCAACCCTACCTAACCTAACCTAACCTATCTTTATAGGTAAGGTTAGGTTAGGTAGCCGAAAAAGTTAGGTTAGGTTAGGTTAGGTAGGTTAGGTAGTCGAAAAAACATTAATTCATGAAAACTTGGCTTATTAGGCAAATCGGGCCTTGCATAGTAGGCTGAGAAGTGCGTTCTGGCTACTAGGTACGACATATATATATATATATATATATATATATATATATATATATATATATATGTCGTACCTAATAGCCAGAACTCACTTCTCAGCCTACTATTCAAGGCCCGATTTGCCTAATAAGCCAAGTTTTCATGAATTAATATATTTACTATAATTTTTTTCTTATGAAATGATAAAGCAACCCTTTTCTCTATGTATGAGGTCAATTTTTTTTTATTGGAGTAAAAATTAACGTAGATATATGACCGAACCTAACCAACCCTACCTAACCTAACCTAACCTATATTTATAGGTGAGGTTAGGTTAGGTAGCCAAAAAAAGCTAGGTTAGGTTAGGTTAGGTAGGTTAGGTAGACGAAAAAACATTAATTCATGAAAACTTGGCTTATTAGGCAAATCGGGCCTTGAATAGTAGGCTGAGAAGTGCGTTCTGGCTATTAGGTACGACATATATATATATATATATATGTCGTACCTAGTAGCCAGAACTCACTTCTCAGCCTACTATTCAAGGCCCGATTTGCCTAATAAGCCAAGTTTTCCTGAACTAATATATTTACTATAATTTTTTTCTTATGAAATGATAAAGCTACCCTTTTCACTATGTATGAGGTCAATTTCTTTTTATTGGAGTTAAAATTAACGTAGATATATGACCGAACCTAACCAACCCTACCTAACCTAACCTAACCTATATATATAGGTAAGGTTAGGTTAGGTAGCCAAAAAAAGCTAGGTTAGGTTAGGTTAGGTAGGTTAGGTAGACGAAAAAACATTAATTCATGAAAACTTGGCTTATTAGGCAAATCGGGCCTTGCATAGTAGGCTGAGAAGTGAGTTCTGGCTACTAGGTACGACATATATATATATATATATATATATATATATATATATATATATATATATATATATATATATATATATATATATATATATATATATATATATATATATGTCGTACCTAGTAGCCAGAACTCACTTTTTGGCCTACTATTCAAGGCACGATTTGCCTAATAAGCCAAGTTTTCCTGAATTAATATATTTTTACTAATTTTTTTCATATGAAATGATAAAGCTACCCATTTAATTATGTATGAGGTCAACTTTTTTTTATTGGAATTAAAATTAACGTAGATATATGACCGAACCTAACCAACCCTACCTAACCTAACCTAACCTATCTTTATAGGTTAGGTTAGGTTATGTAGCATAAAAAGTTAGGTTAGGTTAGGTTAGGTAGGTTAGATAGTCGAAAATACATTAATTCGTGAAAACTTGGCTTATTAGGCAAATCGGGCCTTGCATAGTAGGCTGAGAAGTGCGTTCTGGCTACTAGGTACGACATATGTATATATATATATATATATATATATATATATATATATATATATATATATATATATATATATATATATATATACACTTCAGCTACTGGAATAGGGTAGTCTGTGCATTAAGCATTTGGCACTGAGTTTTCCCATATAACAGGAACCGATGAAAGAGCATCCGAGGTCCCACACTATCTCATTGCCTGGGAGAGGATTGGAGTTCTGGTTGGTTAAATACCCCAGAATTCCTACCTCTCTTTTTGGCTTTGAAGTATAGTGTAGTGGATACAGCATGCAACTGCCACCTTGTTGGCCAGTGTTCGAGTCTCCTGGTGGGTTGAGTGTCTAAAAAGTTATACACTACAGCTACTGGAATAGGGTAGTCTGTGCATTAAGCATTTGGCACTGAGTTTTCCCATATAACAGGAACCGATGAAAGAGCATCCGAGGTCCCACACTATCTCATTGCCTGGGAGAGGATTGGAGTTCTGGTTGGTTAAATACCCCAGAATTCCTACCTCTCTTTTTGGCTTTGAAGTATAGTGTAGTGGATACAGCATGCAACTGCCACCTTGTTGGCCAGTGTTCGAGTCTCCTGGTGGGTTGAGTGTCTAAAAAGTTATACACTTCAGCTACTGGAATAGGGTAGTCTGTGCATTAAGCATTTGGCACTGAGTTTTCCCATATAACAGGAACCGATGAAAGAGCATCCGAGGTCCCACACTATCTCATTGCCTGGGAGAGGATTGGAGTTCTGGTTGGTTAAATACCCCAGAATTCCTACCTCTCTTTTTGGCTTTGAAGTATAGTGTAGTGGATACAGCATGCAACTGCCACCTTGTTGGCCAGTGTTCGAGTCTCCTGGTGGGTTGAGTGTCTAAAAAGTTATACACTTCAGCTACTGGAATAGGGTAGTCTGTGCATTAAGCATTTGGCACTGAGTTTTCCCATATAACAGGAACCGATGAAAGAGCATCCGAGGTCCCACACTATCTCATTGCCTGGGAGAGGATTGGAGTTCTGGTTGGTTAAATACCCCAGAATTCCTACCTCTCTTTTTGGCTTTGAAGTATAGTGTAGTGGATACAGCATGCAACTGCCACCTTGTTGGCCAGTGTTCGAGTCTCCTGGTGGGTTGAGTGTCTAAAAAGTTATACACTTCAGCTACTGGAATAGGGTAGTCTGTGCATTAAGCATTTGGCACTGAGTTTTCCCATATAACAGGAACCGATGAAAGAGCATCCGAGGTCCCACACTATCTCATTGCCTGGGAGAGGATTGGAGTTCTGGTTGGTTAAATACCCCAGAATTCCTACCTCTCTTTTTGGCTTTGAAGTATAGTGTAGTGGATACAGCATGCAACTGCCACCTTGTTGGCCAGTGTTCGAGTCTCCTGGTGGGTTGAGTGTCTAAAAAGTTATACACTTCAGCTACTGGAATAGGGTAGTCTGTGCATTAAGCATTTGGCACTGAGTTTTCCCATATAACAGGAACCGATGAAAGAGCATCCGAGGTCCCACACTATCTATATTGCCTGGGAGAGGATTGGAGTTCTGGTTGGTTAAATACCCCAGAATTCCTACCTCTCTTTTTGGCTTTGAAGTATAGTGTAGTGGATACAGCATGCAACTGCCACCTTGTTGGCCAGTGTTCGAGTCTCCTGGTGGGTTGAGTGTCTAAAAAGTTATACATTTCAGCTACTGGAATAGGGTAGTCTGTGCATTAAGCATTTGGCACTGAGTTTTCCCATATAACAGGAACCGATGAAAGAGCATCCGAGGTCCCACACTATCTCATTGCCTGGGAGAGGATTGGAGTTCTGGTTGGTTAAATACCCCAGAATTCCTACCTCTCTTTTTGGCTTTGACGTATAGTGTAGTGGATACAGCATGCAACTGCCACCTTGTTGGCCAGTGTTCGAGTCTCCTGGTGGGTTGAGTGTCTAAAAAGTTATACACTTCAGCTACTGGAATAGGGTAGTCTGTGCATTAAGCATTTGGCACTGAGTTTTCCCATATAACAGGAACCGATGAAAGAGCATCCGAGGTCCCACACTATCTCATTGCCTGGGAGAGGATTGGAGTTCTGGTTGGTTAAATACCCCAGAATTCCTACCTCTCTTTTTGGCTTTGAAGTATAGTGTAGTGGATACAGCATGCAACTGCCACCTTGTTGGCCAGTGTTCGAGTCTCCTGGTGGGTTGAGTGTCTAAAAAGTTATACACTTCAGCTACTGGAATAGGGTAGTCTGTGCATTAAGCATTTGGCACTGAGTTTTCCCATATAACAGGAACCGATGAAAGAGCATCCGAGGTCCCACACTATCTCATTGCCTGGGAGAGGATTGGAGTTCTGGTTGGTTAAATACCCCAGAATTCCTACCTCTCTTTTTGGCTTTGAAGTATAGTGTAGTGGATACAGCATGCAACTGCCACCTTGTTGGCCAGTGTTCGAGTCTCCTGGTGGGTTGAGTGTCTAAAAAGTTATACACTTCAGCTACTGGAATAGGGTAGTCTGTGCATTAAGCATTTGGCACTGAGTTTTCCCATATAACAGGAACCGATGAAAGAGCATCCGAGGTCCCACACTATCTCATTGCCTGGGAGAGGATTGGAGTTCTGGTTGGTTAAATACCCCAGAATTCCTACCTCTCTTTTTGGCTTTGAAGTATAGTGTAGTGGATACAGCATGCAACTGCCACCTTGTTGGCCAGTGTTCGAGTCTCCTGGTGGGTTGAGTGTCTAAAAAGTTATACACATCAGCTACTGGAATAGGGTAGTCTGTGCATTAAGCATTTGGCACTGAGTTTTCCCATATAACAGGAACCGATGAAAGAGCATCCGAGGTCCCACACTATCTCATTGCCTGGGAGAGGATTGGAGTTCTGGTTGGTTAAATACCCCAGAATTCCTACCTCTCTTTTTGGCTTTGAAGTATAGTGTAGTGGATACAGCATGCAACTGCCACCTTGTTGGCCAGTGTTCGAGTCTCCTGGTGGGTTGAGTGTCTAAAAAGTTATACACTTCAGCTACTGGAATAGGGTAGTCTGTGCATTAAGCATTTGGCACTGAGTTTTCCCATATAACAGGAACCGATGAAAGAGCATCCGAGGTCCCACACTATCTCATTGCCTGGGAGAGGATTGGAGTTCTGGTTGGTTAAATACCCCAGAATTCCTACCTCTCTTTTTGGCTTTGAAGTATAGTGTAGTGGATACAGCATGCAACTGCCACCTTGTTGGCCAGTGTTCGAGTCTCCTGGTGGGTTGAGTGTCTAAAAAGTTATACACTTCAGCTACTGGAATAGGGTAGTCTGTGCATTAAGCATTTGGCACTGAGTTTTCCCATATAACAGGAACCGATGAAAGAGCATCCGAGGTCCCACACTATCTCATTGCCTGGGAGAGGATTGGAGTTCTGGTTGGTTAAATACCCCAGAATTCCTACCTCTCTTTTTGGCTTTGAAGTATAGTGTAGTGGATACAGCATGCAACTGCCACCTTGTTGGCCAGTGTTCGAGTCTCCTGGTGGGTTGAGTGTCTAAAAAGTTATACACTTCAGCTACTGGAATAGGGTAGTCTGTGCATTAAGCATTTGGCACTGAGTTTTCCCATATAACAGGAACCGATGAAAGAGCATCCGAGGTCCCACACTATCTCATTGCCTGGGAGAGAATTGGAGTTCTGGTTGGTTAAATACCCCAGAATTCCTACCTCTCTTTTTGGCTTTGAAGTATAGTGTAGTGGATACAGCATGCAACTGCCACCTTGTTGGCCAGTGTTCGAGTCTCCTGGTGGGTTGAGTGTCTAAAAAGTTATACACTTCAGCTACTGGAATAGGGTAGTCTGTGCATTAAGCATTTGACACTGAGTTTTCCCATATAACAGGAACCGATGAAAGAGCATCCGAGGTCCCACACTATCTCATTGCCTGGGAGAGGATTGGAGTTCTGGTTGGTTAAATACCCCAGAATTCCTACCTCTCTTTTTGGCTTTGAAGTATAGTGTAGTGGATACAGCATGCAACTGCCACCTTGTTGGCCAGTGTTCGAGTCTCCTGGTGGGTTGAGTGTCTAAAAAGTTATACACTTCAGCTACTGGAATAGGGTAGTCTGTGCATTAAGCATTTGGCACTGAGTTTTCCCATATAACAGGAACCGATGAAAGAGCATCCGAGGTCCCACACTATCTCATTGCCTGGGAGAGGATTGGAGTTCTGGTTGGTTAAATACCCCAGAATTCCTACCTCTCTTTTTGGCTTTGAAGTATAGTGTAGTGGATACAGCATGCAACTGCCACCTTGTTGGCCAGTGTTCGAGTCTCCTGGTGGGTTGAGTGTCTAAAAAGTTATACACTTCAGCTACTGGAATAAGGTAGTCTGTGCATTAAGCATTTGGCACTGAGTTTTCCCATATAACAGGAACCGATGAAAGAGCATCCGAGGTCCCACACTATCTCATTGCCTGGGAGAGGATTGGAGTTCTGGTTGGTTAAATACCCCAGAATTCCTACCTCTCTTTTTGGCTTTGAAGTATAGTGTAGTGGATACAGCATGCAACTGCCACCTTGTTGGCCAGTGTTCGAGTCTCCTGGTGGGTTGAGTGTCTAAAAAGTTATACACTTCAGCTACTGGAATAGGGTAGTCTGTGCATTAAGCATTTGGCACTGAGTTTTCCCATATAACAGGAACCGATGAAAGAGCATCCGAGGTCCCACACTATCTCATTGCCTGGGAGAGGATTGGAGTTCTGGTTGGTTAAATACCCCAGAATTCCTACCTCTCTTTTTGGCTTTGAAGTATAGTGTAGTGGATACAGCATGCAACTGCCACCTTGTTGGCCAGTGTTCGAGTCTCCTGGTGGGTTGAGTGTCTAAAAAGTTATACACTTCAGCTACTGGAATAGGGTAGTCTGTGCATTAAGCATTTGGCACTGAGTTTTCCCATATAACAGGAACCGATGAAAGAGCATCCGAGGTCCCACACTATCTCATTGCCTGGGAGAGGATTGGAGTTCTGGTTGGTTAAATACCCCAGAATTCCTACCTCTCTTTTTGGCTTTGAAGTATAGTGTAGTGGATACAGCATGCAACTGCCACCTTGTTGGCCAGTGTTCGAGTCTCCTGGTGGGTTGAGTGTCTAAAAAGTTATACACTTCAGCTACTGGAATAGGGTAGTCTGTGCATTAAGCATTTGGCACTGAGTTTTCCCATATAACAGGAACCGATGAAAGAGCATCCGAGGTCCCACACTATCTCATTGCCTGGGAGAGGATTGGAGTTCTGGTTGGTTAAATACCCCAGAATTCCTACCTCTCTTTTTGGCTTTGAAGTATAGTGTAGTGGATACAGCATGCAACTGCCACCTTGTTGGCCAGTGTTCGAGTCTCCTGGTGGGTTGAGTGTCTAAAAAGTTATACACTTCAGCTACTGGAATAGGGTAGTCTGTGCATTAAGCATTTGGCACTGAGTTTTCCCATATAACAGGAACCGATGAAAGAGCATCCGAGGTCCCACACTATCTCATTGCCTGGGAGAGGATTGGAGTTCTGGTTGGTTAAATACCCCAGAATTCCTACCTCTCTTTTTGGCTTTGAAGTATAGTGTAGTGGATACAGCATGCAACTGCCACCTTGTTGGCCAGTGTTCGAGTCTCCTGGTGGGTTGAGTGTCTAAAAAGTTATACACTTCAGCTACTGGAATAGGGTAGTCTGTGCATTAAGCATTTGGCACTGAGTTTTCCCATATAACAGGAACCGATGAAAGAGCATCCGAGGTCCCACACTATCTCATTGCCTGGGAGAGGATTGGAGTTCTGGTTGGTTAAATACCCCAGAATTCCTACCTCTCTTTTTGGCTTTGAAGTATAGTGTAGTGGATACAGCATGCAACTGCCACCTTGTTGGCCAGTGTTCGAGTCTCCTGGTGGGTTGAGTGTCTAAAAAGTTATACACTTCAGCTACTGGAATAGGGTAGTCTGTGCATTAAGCATTTAGCACTGAGTTTTCCCATATAACAGGAACCGATGAAAGAGCATCCGAGGTCCCACACTATCTCATTGCCTGGGAGAGGATTGGAGTTCTGGTTGGTTAAATACCCCAGAATTCATACCTCTCTTTTTGGCTTTGAAGTATAGTGTAGTGGATACAGCATGCAACTGCCACCTTGTTGGCCAGTGTTCGAGTCTCCTGGTGGGTTGAGTGTCTAAAAAGTTATACACTTCAGCTACTGGAATAGGGTAGTCTGTGCATTAAGCATTTGGCACTGAGTTTTCCCATATAACAGGAACCGATGAAAGAGCATCCGAGGTCCCACACTATCTCATTGCCTGGGAGAGGATTGGAGTTCTGGTTGGTTAAATACCCCAGAATTCCTACCTCTCTTTTTGGCTTTGAAGTATAGTGTAGTGGATACAGCATGCAACTGCCACCTTGTGGGCCAGTGTTCGAGTCTCCTGGTGGGTTGAGTGTCTAAAAAGTTATACACTTCAGCTACTGGAATAGGGTAGTCTGTGCATTAAGCATTTGGCACTGAGTTTTCCCATATAACAGGAACCGATGAAAGAGCATCCGAGGTCCCACACTATCTCATTACCTGGGAGAGGATTGGAGTTCTGGTTGGTTAAATACCCCAGAATTCCTACCTCTCTTTTTGGCTTTGAAGTATAGTGTAGTGGATACAGCATGCAACTGCCACCTTGTTGGCCAGTGTTCGAGTCTCCTGGTGGGTTGAGTGTCTAAAAAGTTATACACTTCAGCTACTGGAATAGGGTAGTCTGTGCATTAAGCATTTGGCACTGAGTTTTCCCATATAACAGGAACCGATGAAAGAGCATCCGAGGTCCCACACTATCTCATTGCCTGGGAGAGGATTGGAGTTCTGGTTGGTTAAATACCCCAGAATTCCTACCTCTCTTTTTGGCTTTGAAGTATAGTGTAGTGGATACAGCATGCAACTGCCACCTTGTTGGCCAGTGTTCGAGTCTCCTGGTGGGTTGAGTGTCTAAAAAGTTACACACTTCAGCTACTGGAATAGGGTAGTCTGTGCATTAAGCATTTAGCACTGAGTTTTCCCCTATAACAGGAACCGATGAAAGAGCATCCGAGGTCCCACACTATCTCATTGCCTGGGAGAGGATTGGAGTTCTGGTTGGTTAAATACCCCAGAATTCCTACCTCTCTTTTTGGCTTTGAAGTATAGTGTAGTGGATACAGCATGCAACTGCCACCTTGTTGGCCAGTGTTCGAGTCTCCTGGTGGGTTGAGTGTCTAAAAAGTTATACACTTCAGCTACTGGAATAGGGTAGTCTGTGCATTAAGCATTTGGCACTGAGTTTTCCCATATAACAGGAACCGATGAAAGAGCATCCGAGGTTCCACACTATCTCATTGCCTGGGAGAGGATTGGAGTTCTGGTTGGTTAAATACCCCAGAATTCCTACCTCTCTTTTTGGCTTTGAAGTATAGTGTAGTGGATACAGCATGCAACTGCCACCTTGTTGGCCAGTGTTCGAGTCTCCTGGTGGGTTGAGTGTCTAAAAAGTTATACACTTCAGCTACTGGAATAGGGTAGTCTGTGCATTAAGCATTTGGCACTGAGTTTTCCCATATAACAGGAACCGATGAAAGAGCATCCGAGGTTCCACACTATCTCATTGCCTGGGAGAGAATTGGAGTTCTGGTTGGTTAAATACCCCAGAATTCCTACCTCTCTTTTTGGCTTTGAAGTATAGTGTAGTGGATACAGCATGCAACTGCCACCTTGTTGGCCAGTGTTCGAGTCTCCTGGTGGGTTGAGTGTCTAAAAAGTTATACACCTCAGCTACTGGAATAGGGTAGTCTGTGCATTAAGCATTTGGCACTGAGTTTTCCCATATAACAGGAACCGATGAAAGAGCATGGAGGTCCCACACTATCTCATTGCCTGGGAGAGGATTGGAGTTCTGGTTGGTTAAATACCCCAGAATTCCTACCTCTCTTTTTGGCTTTGAAGTATAGTGTAGTGGATACAGCATGCAACTGCCACCTTGTTGGCCAGTGTTCGAGTCTCCTGGTGGGTTGAGTGTCTAAAAAGTTATACACTTCAGCTACTGGAATAGGGTAGTCTGTGCATTAAGCATTTGGCACTGAGTTTTCCCATATAACAGGAACCGATGAAAGAGCATCCGAGGTCCCACACTATCTCATTGCCTGGGAGAGGATTGGAGTTCTGGTTGGTTAAATACCCCAGAATTCCTACCTCTCTTTTTGGCTTTGAAGTATAGTGTAGTGGATACAGCATGCAACTGCCACCTTGTTGGCCAGTGTTCGAGTCTCCTGGTGGGTTGAGTGTCTAAAAAGTTATACACTTCAGCTACTGGAATAGGGTAGTCTGTGCATTAAGCATTTGGCACTGAGTTTTCCCATATAACAGGAACCGATGAAAGAGCATCCGAGGTCCCACACTATCTCATTACCTGGGAGAGGATTGGAGTTCTGGTTGGTTAAATACCCCAGAATTCCTACCTCTCTTTTTGGCTTTGAAGTATAGTGTAGTGGATACAGCATGCAACTGCCACCTTGTTGGCCAGTGTTCGAGTCTCCTGGTGGGTTGAGTGTCTAAAAAGTTATACACTTCAGCTACTGGAATAGGGTAGTCTGTGCATTAAGCATTTGGCACTGAGTTTTCCCATATAACAGGAACCGATGAAAGAGCATCCGAGGTCCCACACTATCTCATTGCCTGGGAGAGGATTGGAGTTCTGGTTGGTTAAATACCCCAGAATTCCTACCTCTCTTTTTGGCTTTGAAGTATAGTGTAGTGGATACAGCATGCAACTGCCACCTTGTTGGCCAGTGTTCGAGTCTCCTGGTGGGTTGAGTGTCTAAAAAGTTATATATATATATATATATATATATATATATATATATATATATATATATATATATATATATATATATATATATATATATATATATATGTCGTACCTAGTAGCCAGAACGCACTTCTTGGCCTACTATGCAAGGCCCGATTTGCCTAATAAGCCAAGTTTTCATGAATTAAGTTACTTTCGACTACCTAACCTACCTAACCTAACCTAACCTAACTTTTTCGGCTACCTAACCTAACCTAACCTATAAAGATAGGTTAGGTTAGGTTAGGTAGGGTTGGTTAGGTTCGGTCATATATCTACGTTAATTTTAACTACAATAAAAAAAATTGACCTCATACATAATGAAATGGGTAGCTTTATCATTTCATAAGAAAAAAATTAGAGAAAATATATTAATTCAGGAAAACTTGGCTTATTATGCAAATCGGGCCTTGCATAGTAGGCCGAAAAGTGCATTCTGGCTACTAGGTACGACATATATATATATATATATATATATATATATATATATATATATATATATATATATATATATATATATATTTATATATATATATATATATATATATATATATATATATATATATATATATATATATATATATATATATATATATATAAGCCTTACCACAGCCGGTTGTCCAGCAGAGAGAGAGCCCCGTTACCTAATGTCCCGCAACTCTGATGAGCCTGTCGGTCGCCCAGACGGAATTACGGTGAACCCCTGGAAGAATGGTAGACAGTTGGTGTGGGACTACACTTGCGTTTCAACTTTAGCCAATACCTATGTTGACTTCAGTGCTACACAAGCAGGAGGAGCTGCCAATCACCGGGAAGCGGCCAAGTCACGTAAATACAGAGACCTTGAGCACCACTACAATTTTGTCCCCATTGCCTCAGAGACGCTTGGTGCCTGGGGTAAAAGTGCTGCTAGCTTTTTAAAGGAGTTGGGGTCAAAGCTAATCGAAACAACTAGAGACCCCAGAGCTGCCAGTTTTCTTTTTCAGCGCCTTAGTGTGGCAATCCAGAGAGGAAATGCTCACTGCATCCATGGTTCGTGCCCGCCATCTGAGGAGCTGGAGGAGCTATTCAACTTATGACAAGCAGCCTTGTACCCTGTATGTAATCAATATTGTAACTTTTTTTGTGTAATGACATTTTCAAATAAAGTTAGATAAATATACACACTTAACAAAAGAATAGGGGTGGTAGGAGAAGAAAATATCAAAGTGTTCAGTGAGGATCCAAAAGGTCTTCTCTGAGTACTCTTTATTTTCTTCTCTGAGGCTATGGGTCCCTACATTTGCACCAGAGGTGGTACCCCTATATATATATATATATATATATATATATATATATATATATATATATATATATATATATATATATATATGTCGTACCTAGTAGCCAGAACGCACTTCTCAGCCTACTATGCAAGGCCCAATTTGCCTAATAAGCCAAGTTTTCATGAATTAATTGTTTTTCGACTACCTAACCTACCTAACCTAACCTAACCTAACATTTTCGGCTACCTAACCTAACCTAACCTATAAAGATAGGTTAGGTTAGGTAGGGTTGGTTAGGTTCGGTCATATATCTACGTTAATTTTAACTCCAATAAAAAAAATGACCTAATACGTAATGAAATGGGTAGCTTTATCATTTCATAAGAAACAAAATAGAGAAAATATATTAATTCAAGAAAACTTGGCTTATTAGGCAAATTGGGGCTTGCATAGTAGGCCGAGAAGTGCGTTCTGGCTACTAGGTACGACATATATATATATATATATATATATATATATATATATATATATATATATATATATATATATATATATGTATATATATATATATATATATATATATATATATATATATATATATATATATATATATATATTCTCTTGACATAACAGAGAATATTCTAAGGAAACTACTCCAAGCTTGTACTAAAGAGGCACCCTTCTTGAGCCCGGATGGGCACATGTATAAGCAAGTAGATGGGGTCGCCATGGGTTCTCCCCTAGGTGTCCTGTTTGCAAACTTCTACATGGGTACCATCGAGCAAAAAGTCTTAGTCGACATGAACTTGAGTTCCTAGGCTCATTGAAACAACAAGGGACCCAAGAGCTGCAAGCTTTCTTTTCCAGCGCCTCAGTGTGGCGATACAGAGGGGAAATGCGCACTGCATCCACGGTTCCTGCCCGCCATCTGAGGAGCTGGAGGAACTCGACAACCTATGATAACCATCTTTGTAACCCATATGTAACTCCTTTTTTGTAACAAAGTTCAAATAAAGTAAATATATATGTGTACATACAAAAGAATGGGGGTGGTAGGAGAAGATAATATTAGTGTTCAGTGAGAAACCACAAGGTCTCCTCTGAATACTTTCTATATATATATATATATATATATATATATATATATGTATATATATATATATATATATATATATATATATATATATATATAAGGCACAACTCTCCTAAACACGAGAGTTAAGTATACAACTTTAGAACACTTTCCCACCAGGAGACTCGAACCCTAGCCAGCACAGAAGCCTTCCAGCAACTGGCATAACAGGTACGCCTTAACCCTCTCCACCACCTGCTCAGACCCTTAAAAGAGATGGTAATTTCGGAGTATTTAAATACCCCAAAGATCAACACCTCCCAAGAGCACCAGAGCAAGTGAGGGGTCATTTAGACGTTAATTTCATCAAATCCCTGTTAATATGGGAAGACACAGTGTCTCTGCTTAAGGCACAACTCTCCTAAACACGAGAGTTAAGTATACAACTTTAGAACACTTTCCCACCAGGAGACTCGAACCCTAGCCAGCACAGAAGTCTTCCAGCAACTGGCATAACAGGTACGCCTTAACCCTCTCCACCACCTGCTCAGACCCTTAAAAGAGATGGTAATTTCGGAGTATTTAAATACCCCAAAGATCAACACCTCCCAAGAGCACCAGAGCAAGTGAGGGGTCATTTAGACGTTAATTTCATCAAATCCCTGTTAATATGGGAAGACACAGTGTCTCTGCTTAAGGCACAACTCTCCTAAACACGAGAGTTAAGTATACAACTTTAGAACACTTTCCCACCAGGAGACTCGAACCCTAGCCAGCACAGAAGCCTTCCAGCAACTGGCATAACAGGTACGCCTTAACCCTCTCCACCACCTGCTCAGACCCTTAAAAGAGATGGTAATTTCGGAGTATTTAAATACCCCAAAGATCAACACCTCCCAAGAGCACCAGAGCAAGTGAGCGGTCATTTAGACGTTAATTTCATCAAATCCCTGTTAATATGGGAAGACACAGTGTCTCTGCTTAAGGCACAACTCTCCTAAACACGAGAGTTAAGTATACAACTTTAGAACACTTTCCCACCAGGAGACTCGAACCCTAGCCAGCACAGAAGCCTTCCAGCAACTGGCATAACAGGTACGCCTTAACCCTCTCCACCACCTGCTCAGACCCTTAAAAGAGATGGTAATTTCGGAGTATTTAAATACCCCAAAGATCAACACCTCCCAAGAGCACCAGAGCAAGTGAGGGGTCATTTAGACGTTAATTTCATCAAATCCCTGTTAATATGGGAAGACACAGTGTCTCTGCTTAAGGCACAACTCTCCTAAACACGAGAGTTAAGTATACAACTTTAGAACGCTTTCCCACCAGGAGACTCGAACCCTAGCCAGCACAGAAGCCTTCCAGCAACTGGCATAACAGGTACGCCTTAACCCTCTCCACCACCTGCTCAGACCCTTAAAAGAGATGGTAATTTCGGAGTATTTAAATACCCCAAAGATCAACACCTCCCAAGAGCACCAGAGCAAGTGAGGGGTCATTTAGACGTTAATTTCATCAAATCCCTGTTAATATGGGAAGACACAGTGTCTCTGCTTAAGGCACAACTCTCCTAAACACGAGAGTTAAGTATACAACTTTAGAACACTTTCCCACCAGGAGACTCGAACCCTAGCCAGCACAGAAGCCTTCCAGCAACTGGCATAACAGGTATGCCTTAACCCTCTCCACCACCTGCTCAGACCCTTAAAAGATATGGTAATTTCGGAGTATTTAAATACCCCAAAGATCAACACCTCCCAAGAGCACCAGAGCAAGTGAGGGGTCATTTAGACGTTAATTTCATCAAATCCCTGTTAATATGGGAAGACACAGTGTCTCTGCTTAAGGCACAACTCTCCTAAACACGAGAGTTAAGTATACAACTTTAGAACACTTTCCCACCAGGAGACTCGAACCCTAGCCAGCACAGAAGCCTTCCAGCAACTGGCATAACAGGTACGCCTTAACCCTCTCCACCACCTGCTCAGACCCTTAAAAGAGATGGTAATTTCGGAGTATTTAAATACCCCAAAGATCAACACCTCCCAAGAGCACCAGAGCAAGTGAGGGGTCATTTAGACGTTAATTTCATCAAATCCCTGTTAATATGGGAAGACACAGTGTCTCTGCTTAAGGCACAACTCTCCTAAACACGAGGGTTAAGTATTCTTTTGTATTTAAGAGGGTTAAGTATTCTACCACCCCCATTCTTTTGTATGTACACATATATATTTACTTTATTTGAACTTTGTTACAAAAAAGGAGTTACATATGGGTTACAAAGATGGTTGTCATAGGTTGTCGAGTTACTCCAGCTCCTCAGATGGCGGGCAGGAACCCTGGATGCAGTGCGCATTTCCCCTCTGTATCGCCACACTGAGGCGCTGGAAAAGAAAGCTTGCAGCTCTCGGGTCCCTTGTTGTTTCAATGAGCCTAGAACCCAGTTCCTTCAAAAAACTGGTAGCAGTTTTACCCCAGGCGCCGAGTGTCTCAGAAGCAATGGGGACAAAATTGTAGTGGTGATCCAGTTCTCTATACTTACGGGATTTGGCTGCTTCCCTGTGGGTGGCAGCGCCACCTGGTTGTGCAACACTGAGGTTAATGTAGGTGTTAGCCAGGGTTGATACGCACGTGTAGTCCCATACCAACTGCTTGCCATTCTTCCAGGGGTTCACTGTGATACCATCCGGGCGACCAATAAGAGCATCAGAGTTACGGGGCGTTAGGTAACGGGGCTCTCTTTCAGCTGGGCATCCATCTGTGGTGAGGCTCCTCTTGATGATGTCGTTAACTTCACTGTGCCTCGAGTGCCATCACCCTGTGCTTTGGCACAGGGGGATGTGCCAAATATATATATATTTGATAGGGGGATATATATATATATATATATATATATATATATATATATATATATATATATATATATTTATATATATATATATATATATATATATATATATATATATATTTATATATATATATATATATATATATATATATATATATATATATATATATATATATATATATATATACATATAAAATTTGGGTTGGCTACCAACTCGATTCTGCCAGACTCCTAGTGGACCCTGGTGGACCCAGGACAGAAAATCACGTGTTAGGTTAGTGATGTGTTTCTTTGTCCACTGGGTAACTTTGTCTGGTACATCATGCGGCAGGCTCGTGATGTGTTTTCATGTATGATGCACGTGATATCAGACTTTACTAAAGAACAATGCAATCCTTCAACACCAATTTGTTATCTTATCTTGATCATAACATTGAAAAGGTACTCTAGCCACACAGCCACATGTCCGACCCGTCAGGTGCAAGGCCGTCTCGCTCCCTCTGGTTCACTGGTATATATAAATGTGTGTGAGTTTAACCAACTGTCATGGCGTTTGTACAGATAAGAGTATATTTTTGATACTCTTATTTGCAGGTCTTTCCAACAAGTTAATTTGTTTCAATATTAACTCTAGCAAATTGTTTTGGCCAGCAACCGGTGCTTGGAAGAAATTTTTTCTTACAATTTTTTTATTTTGTTAGTTGCTATTTATGCAAACAGCCAACGTTACAAATAATTTGTTGTTAGCAAACTAACTTAACTTTGCCAAGCATCGAAGATTAGGTTTTATACATTATTCGAGCAAAAAGTGATTAGATTTTTTCTGATCTATAAATATGTAATACACAGCCCTTCGTTTCATTTTCGGATTTAAACATCGGAACACGTGGTATAACCATTAAGAATATTAAGAGACTTTATTACTTAAAATTAGACTCACAAATTGTTTTACAACCAAATCCTCAGTTCCTGTTGGTTGCCCTGCTCCCTTTGGATGCCTAGTTCCAGTTGGTTGCCCTGTTCCCTTTGGGAACAGGGGCAACCTTTACCCTTTGCTGTGACGGGTCTTGGCCGTAATACCCAATTAGGTATCCCGACAGTATCACCAATTACACTCCGGCGAACTCTTCCTTAAAAGGAATCGAAGTCCTACTGGAGCGCTCGACGATGTCTGCCATGAAGGGCCGCAGCTCCTTCCACTCTAGAGCTTCTCTCTAACCCGCTCCACCACCCGCTCAGACCCTTAAAAGAGATGGTAATTTCGGAGAGTTGTGCCTTAAGCAGAGACACTGTGTCTTCCCATATTAACAGGGACTTGATGAAATTAACGTATAAATGACCCCTCACTTGCTCTGGTGCTCTTGGGAGGTGTTGATCTTTGGGGTATTTAAATACTCCGAAATTACCATCTCTTTTAAGGGTCTGAGCGGGTGGTGGAGCGGGTTAAGGCGAACCTGTTATGCCAGTTGCTGGAAGGCTTCTGTGCTGGCTAGGGTTCGAGTCTCCTGGTGGGAAAGTGTTCTAAAGTTGTATATATATATCAAGTCCACCTTTATATATATATATATATATATATATATATATATATATATATATATATATATATATATATATATATATATATATATATATATATATATATATATATTAGTATATTTTGGTAGCAGTCTTTCCTGTAGACATATTTTATTAAATATGACCGAAAAAGTAAGATTAATAATTCTAACACGAATTTTCTCAATCTTTCGTACATTATGCTTCACTGTTGGAGGTAAATCAAAAATCACTTCTCCAAAATTCATTTTTATTTCTAGTCTGACGCGACACGGGCGCGTTTCGTAAAACTTATTACATTTTCAAAGACTTCACAAATACACAACTGATTAGAACTTGCGTTTCCCTGATTTTATATCTACATTTGAGTGAGGTGGGAAGGGTGATGTGGCATTACATTTGAGTGAGGTGGGAAGGATGATGTGGCATTAGAGGATATTAATAGGGTATTAAAAGTATCAACACAAGACAGAACACGAAACAATGGATATTGAATAGAAGTGTTTGTAGAAAGCCTATTGGTCCATATTTCTTGATGCTTCTATATTGGAGCGGAGTCTTGAGGTGGGTAGAATATAGTTGTGCAATAATTGGCTGTTGATTGCTGGTGTCAAGCGATAGCAGGCGGCTTGACGTTTGCGAGGCACTACACATCAAGAAGTCAACACCAGCAATCAACAGCCAATTATTGCACAACTATATTCTACCCACCTCAAGACATATATATATATATATATATATATATATATATATATATATATAATGTCGTACCTAGTAGCCAGAACACACTTCTCAGCCTACTATGCAAGGCCCAAATTGCCTAATAAGCCAAGTTTTCATGAATTAATTGTTTTTCGACTATCTTTCCTACCTAACCTAACCTAACCTAACTTTTTCGGCTACCTATCCTAACCTAACTTATAAAGATAGGTTAGGTTAGGTTAGGTAGGGTTGGTTAGGTTCGGTCATATATCTACGTTAATTTTAACTCCAATAAAACAAAATTGACCTCATACATAATGAAATGGGTAGCTTTATCATTTCATAAGAAAAAAATTATAGAAAATATGTTAATTCAGGAAAACTTGGCTTATTAGGCAAATCGGGCCTTGCATAGTAGGCCGAGAAGTGCATTCTGGCTACTAGGTACGACATATATATATATATATATATATATATATATATATATATATATATATATATATATATATATATATATATATATATATATATATAAATATATATATATATATATATATATATATATATATATATATATATATATATATATATATATATAAATATATATATGTATATATATATATATATATATATATAAATATATATATATATATATATATATATATATATATATATATATATATATATATATATATATATATATATATATATATATATATATTTATATATGTTTCATTGAATATGACCGCATATTCTGTATTTATTATTTTCTGGTTTAGGGCTTCTATCCCTCTAACTATTTTCTTAGCATCAGGGCTTAATTGAAATAGGAGTTCTCCAAAACTCATTTCCGTACTTTTAAGGTGAAGAAAAGAAGTGATTTACTATAGAGTGTATTACACTTATTTGTATAATTTGCACGACGTTTCGAACCTCCATGGTTCATTCTCAAGTGAACAGATCTTACAATACTAGTTGATTTTATACCCGCATTAGGTCAGGTGATAATACAATGAAGGTGAAAACATGGGGGGATACATAAGGGATAAACATAGGGGCTGCAGAAGGCTTATTGGCCCATACGAGGTATCTCCTATCTAAACACAAAGATTAATCCAGTGTAATTGGCCTGTTATGTTGGACATTGTCTTCTGTGTTGGCATCGATATGTTCTTGTCTTGTCCTTACTCTCATGGTGGGTAGAGTAACAAGTTCCGTGATTTGGGTGTTCATGGTAGGTCGCTCTATTCTTATGTGAATTGCCTCAAGAATTTAGAAGTGTAGAAGTGAGTGCCCCCAAAGATACAAAGCCAGTGTTCTCAATGCTTATATTCGTCGAGCGCTTACCCACTGCTCTGAATGGAGCAACGTGAGTAGAGAGTTTGAAAGAGTAACTCAGGTATTGGTGAACAACGGATATAGCAACGCGGAAATAAACGCTGTTTGTGTTCCTCACGTGTGCCCCAAAGAATGAGGTGATTTGGTAAAATGCTATGCCCAAGATTACTATCCGAGTGCCGGCGGTGGGGTGGTTCAAATAGCCTCGGCTATCACCTCATTAGTCCGGTCGTGATGGTCAAGTGGATTAAGGCGTCTTGTACATACCAGTTGCGTTGCTTCTGGGAGTATGGGTTCGAGTCACTTCTGGGGTGTGAGTTTTCAGTTGCATATTGTCCTGGGGACCATTCAGGCTTGTTCGCATATATATATATATATATATATATATATATGTCGTACCTAGTAGGCAGAACGCACTTCTCAGCCTACTATGCAAGGCCCGATTTGCCTAATAAGCCAAGTTTTCATGAATTAATAGTTTTTCGACTACCTAACCTACCTAACCTAACTTTTTCGGCTACCTAACCTAACCTAACCTATAAAGATCGGTTACGTTAGGTTAGGTAGGGTTGGTTAGGTTCGGTCATATATCTACGTTAATTTTAACTCCAATAAAAAAAATTTGACCTCATACATAATGAAATGAGTAGCTTTATCATTTCATAAGAAAAAAATTAGAGAAAATTTATTAATTTAGGAAAACTTGGCTTATTAGGCAAATCGGGCATTGCATAGCAGGCCGAGTACGACGTTCTGGCTGTTAGGTACTATATATATATATATATATTTTTTTTTTTTTTTTTTTTTTTTTTTTTTTTTTTTTTTTTTTTTTTTTTTTTTTTTTTTTTTTTTTTTTTTTTTTTTTTTTTTAAATAATAATTATATGATATATATATATATATATATATATATATATATATATATATATATATGCGAACAAGCCTGAATGGTCCCCAGGACATATGCAACTGAAAACTCACACCCCAGAAGTGACTCGAACCCATACTCCCAGAAGCAACGCAACTGGTATGTACAAGACGCCTTAATCCACTTGACCATCACGACCGGACATAATGAGGTGATAGCCGAGGCTATATGAACCACCCCACCGCCGGCACTCGGATAGTTATCTTGGGCATAGCATTTTACCAAATCACCTCATTCTTTGGGGCACACGTGAGGAACACAAATGCGAACAAGCCTGAATGGTCCCCAGGACATATGCAACTGAAAACTCACACCCCAGAAGTGACTCGAACCCATACTCCCAGAAGCAACGCAACTGGTATGTACAAGACGCCTTAATCCACTTGACCATCACGACCGGACATAATGAGGTGATAGCCGAGGCTATATGAACCACCCCACCGCCGGCACTCGGATAGTTATCTTGGGCATAGCATTTTACCAAATCACCTCATTCTTTGGGGCACACGTGAGGAACACAAATGCGAACAAGCCTGAATGGTCCCCAGGACATATGCAACTGAAAACTCACACCCCAGAAGTGACTCGAACCCATACTCCCAGAAGCAACGCAACTGGTATGTACAAGACGCCTTAATCCACTTGACCATCACGACCGGACATAATGAGGTGATAGCCGAGGCTATATGAACCACCCCACCGCCGGCACTCGGATAGTTATCTTGGGCATAGCATTTTACCAAATCACCTCATTCTTTGGGGCACACGTGAGGAACACAAATGCGAACAAGCCTGAATGGTCCCCAGGTACGACATATATATATATAACCGACATATATATATATATGTCGTACCTAGTAGCCAGAACTCACTTCTCAGCCTATTATGCAAGGCCAAATTTGCCTAATAAGCCAAGTTTTCATGAATTAATTGTTTTTCGACTACCTAACCTACCTAACCTAACCTAACCTAACTTTTTCGGCTACCTAACCTAACCTAACCTATAAAGATAGGTTAGGTTAGGTAGGGTTGGTTAGGTTTGGTCATATATCTACGTTAATTTTAACTCCAATAAAAAAATATTGACCTCATACTTAATGAAATGGTTACATTTATCATTTCATAAGAAAAAAATTAGAGAAAATATATTAATTCAGGAAAACTTGGCTTATTAGGCAAATCGCGTCTTGCATAGTAGGCCGATAAGTGCGTTCTGGCTATTAGGTACGACATATATATATATATATATATATATATATATATGTCGTACCTAGTAGCCAGAACGCACTTCTTAGCCTACTATGCAAGGCCCGATTTGCCTAATAAGCCAAGTTTTCATGAATTAATTGTTTTTCGACTACCTAACCTACCTAACCTAACCTAACCTAACTTTTTCGGCTACCTAACCTAACCTAACCTATAAAGATAGGCTAGGTTAGGTTAGGTAGGGTTGGTTAGGTTCGGTCATATATCTATGTTAATTTTAACTCCAATAAAAAAAAATTGACCTCATACATAA
Source organism: Procambarus clarkii (assembly GCF_040958095.1). Classification (NCBI taxonomy): domain Eukaryota; kingdom Metazoa; phylum Arthropoda; class Malacostraca; order Decapoda; family Cambaridae; genus Procambarus; species Procambarus clarkii. The sequence goes on along the minus strand of NC_091228.1, from coordinate 16,479,532 downwards.
TGAAATGGGTAGCTTTATCATTTCATAAGAAAAAAATTAGAGAAAATATATTCATTCAGGAAAACTTGGCTTATTAGGCAAATCGCGCCTCGCATAGTAGGCCGAGAAGTGCGTTCTGGCTACTAGGTACGACATATATATATATATATATATATATATATATATATATATATATATATATATATATATATATGTCGTACCTAGTAGCCAGAACTCACTTCTCAGCCTACTATTCAAGGCCCGATTTGCCTAATAAGCCAAGTTTTCCTGAATTAATATATTTACTATAATTTTTTTCTTATGAAATGATAAAGCAACCCTTTTCTCTATGTATGAGGTCAATTTTTTTTTATTGGAGTTAAAATTAACGTAGATATATGACCGAACCTAACCAACCCTACCTAACCTAACCTAACCTATATTTATAGGTAAGGTTAGGTTAGGTAGCCAAAAAAAGCTAGGTTAGGTTAGGTTAGGTAGGTTAGGTAGACGAAAAAACATTAATTCATGAAAACTTGGCTTATTAGGCAAATCGGGCCTTGATTAGTAGGCTGAGAAGTGCGTTCTGGCTATTAGGTACGACATATATATATATATATATATATATATATATATATATATATATATATATATATATATATATATATATATATATATATATATATGTCGTACCTAGTAGCCAGAACTCACTTCTCAGCCTACTATGCAAGGCCCGATTTGCCTAGTAAGCCAAGTTTTCATGAATTAATGTTTTTTCGTCTACCTAACCTACCTAACCTAACCTAACCTAGCTTTTTTGGCTACCTAACCTAACCTTACCTATATATATAGGTTAGGTTAGGTTAGGTAGGGTTGGTTAGGTTCGGTCATATATCTACGTTAATTTTAACTCCAATAAAAAAAAATTGACCTCATACATAGTGAAAAGGGTAGCTTTATCATTTCATAAGAAAAAAATTATAGTAAATATATTAATTCAGGAAAACTTGGCTTATTAGGCAAATCGGGCCTTGAATAGTAGGCTGAGAAGTGAGTTCTGGCTACTAGGTACGACATATATATATATATATATATATATATATATATATATATATATATATATGTCGTACCTAGTAGCCAGAACGCAGTTCTATGCCTACTATTCAAGGCCCGATTTGCCTAATAAGCCAAGTTTTCATGAATTAGTATATTTTGTCAAATTTTTTTCTTATGAAATTATAAAGCTTCCCATTTCATTACGTATGACGTCAATTTTTTTTTATTGGAGTTAAAATTAATGTAGATATATGACCGAACCTAACCAACCCTACCTAACCTAACCTAACCTATCTTTATCGGTTAGGTTAGGTTAGGTAGCCGAAAACGTTAGGTTAGGTAGGTTAGGTAGTCGAAAAACAATTAATTCATGAAAACTTGGCTTATTAGGCAAATCGGGCCTTGAATAGTAGGCATAGAAGTGCGTTCTGGCTACTAGGTACGACATATATATGTATATATATATATATATATATATATATATATATATATATATATATATACATATATATATATATATTTATATATATATATATATATATATATATATATATATATATATATATATATATATATATATATATATGTCGTACCTAATAGCCAGAACGCACTTCTCAGCCTACTATTCAAGGCCCGATTTGCCTAATAAGCCAAGTTTTCATGAATTAATGTTTTTTCGTCTACCTAACCTACCTAACCTAACCTAACCTAGCTTTTTTTGGCTACCTAACCTAACCTTACCTATAAATATAGGTTAGGTTAGGTTAGGTAGGGTTGGTTAGGTTCGGTCATATATCTACGTTAATTTTAACTCCAATAAAAAAAAATTGACCTCATACATAGAGAAAAGGGTTGCTTTATCATTTCATAAGAAAAAAATTATAGTAAATATATTAATTCAGGAAAACTTGGCTTATTAGGCAAATCGGGCCTTGAATAGTAGGCTGAGAAGTGAGTTCTGGCTACTAGGTACGACATATATATATATATGTCGTACCTAGTAGCCAGAACTCACTTCTCAGCCTACTATGCAAGGCCCGATTTGCCTAATAAGCCAAGTTTCCCTGAATTAATATATTTTCTATAATTTTTTCTCATGAAATGATAAAGCTACCCATTTCATTATGTATGAGGTCAATTTTTTTTTATTGGCGTTAAAATTAACGTAGATATATGACCGAACCTAACCATCCCTACCTAACCTAACCTAGCCTATCTTTATAGGTTAGGTTAGGTTAGGTAGCAGAAAAAGAATAGGTTAGGTTAGGTAGGTTAGGTAGTCGAAAAAACATTAATTCATGAAAACTTGGCTTATTAGGCAAATATGGCCTTGCATAGTAGGCTGAGAAGTGCGTTCTGGCTACTAGGTACGACATATATATATATATATATATGTCGTACCTAGTAGCCAGAACTCACTTCTGAGCCAACTATGCAAGGCCCAATTTGCCTAATAAGCCAAGTTTTCATGAATTAATTGCTTTTCGACTACCTAACCTACCTAACCTAACCTAACCTAACTTTTTCGGCTACCTAACCTAACCTAACCTATAAAGAGAGGTTAGGTTAGGTTAGGTAGGGTTGGTTAGGTTCGGTCATATATCTACGTTAATTTTAACTCCAATAAAAAAAATTGACCTCTTACATAATGAAATGGGTTGCTTTATCATTTCATAAGAAAAAATTTAGAGAAAATATATTAATTCATGAAAACTTGGCTTATTAGGCAAATCGGGCCTTGCATTGTAGGCTGAAAAGTGAGTTCTGGCTACTAGGTACGACATATATATATATATATATATATATATATATATATATATATATATATATATATATATATATATATATATATATATATATATATATATATATTATTAAATATGACTGAAAAAGTAAGATTAATAATTCTAACATGAATTTTCTCAATATTTCTTATGTATCTTTTCACTGTCGATGGTAATTGAAAAATCAATTCTCCAAAATTCATTTTTATTTCTAGTCTGACACGACACTTGAACGTGCTTCGTAATAACTTATTACATTTTCAAAGACTTTAGGTTACACACACACAACTATAACCTGTAAACACTAAACAGAGTTTTATGCTATCATTTAAACAGCTTTCATCTTATATACCCGCATTTGGGTGAGGTGATATGTTACAACAGTTTTGGATGAGGTGAACAAAACTTTCAACACAAGATAGAACACGAAACAATGGATATAAATTGGGTACATTAAAGGGAAGGATGGAAGTAACTGCAAAGGGCCTATTGACCCATATTTCTTGATGCTTCTATATTGGTGTGGAGTCTTGAAGTGGGTAGAATATAATTGTGCATTAATTGGCTGTTGATTGCTGGTGTTGACTTTTTGATGTGTAGTGCCTCAAAGATGTCAAGCCACCTGCTATCGCTGTATCTATCGATGATTTCTGTGTTGTTTGTTAAGACTTCTCTGGTGATAATTTGGTTGTGGGAAGAGATTATATGTTCCGTAATGGAGCCCTGTTGCTTATGCATTGTTAATCGCCTGGAAAGAGATGTTGTTGTCTTGCCTATATACTGAGTTCTTTGGGGCTTATAGTCCCCAAGTAGACATTTGAAGGCATAGACGACGTTGCTCTCTTTTAAGGCATTCTGCTTTGTGCCTGGAGAGTTTTTTATGAGTAGGTTGGCCGTTTTTTTGGTTTTATAGTAAATGGTCAATTGTATCTTCTGATTTTTGTCTGTAGGGATAACGTTCCTATTACCAATATCTTTCATGACCCTTTCCTCCGTTTTATGAGCTGTGGAAAAGAATTTCCTGTAAAATAGTCTAATAGGGGGTAAAGGTGTTGTGTTAGTTGACTCTTCAGAGGTTGAATGGCGTTTATCCTTCCTTTTTATGATGTCTTCAACGAAACCATTGGAGAAGCCGTTGTTGACTAGAACCTGCCTTACCCTACAGAGTTCTTCATCGACTTGCTTCCATCCTGAGCTGTGGCTGAGAGCACGGTCGACGTAAGAGGTGACAACACTTCTCTTGTACTTGTCTGAGCAGTCACTGTTAGCATTGCGGCACATTCCTATGTTTGTTTCCTTAGTGTAGACTGCTGTGTGGAAACCTCCGCTCCTTTCCGTGACTGTTACATATAGAAAGGGCAGCTTCCCATCCTTCTCCATCTCGTAAGTGAAACTCAACACAGAATTCTGCTCGAATGCCTTCTTCAGCTTCCGCAGACGTCTGACATCAGGTACCTGTGTAAAAATGTCGTCAACATATCTGCAGTATATGGCAGGCTTCAAGTTCATGCCCACTAAGACCTTTTGTTCGATGGTACCCATGTAGAAGTTCGCAAACAGGACACCTAGGGGAGAACCCATGGTGACCCCATCTACTTGCTTATACATGTGCCCATCAGGGCGCAAGAAGGGTGCCCCTTTAGTACAAGCTTGGAGTAGTTTCCTTAGAATGTTTTCTGGTATGTCAAGAGGAGTACAGACCGGATCACGATACACTCTGTCTCTCCTGGAACGACCCAAGCGTTGCACAACCTCCTACTGTTTGGCAACATATGTTTAGCCACCCCTGCAAGGAGAGAAAAAACCTTAGCTGCCTCAGTCATCAAAGTCATAAATGATATTCCCAGGGAGGTAATCAGGTGTGCCTTCCCACTCGCGAGAGAAACACCCATGGCAGGAAGAGCAACAGTGGCATATCCGAGACATCAAAAATCAGAACATCAGTCTGCAAGAAAATAGAAGAAGGAAACACTATTGACGCAATAAGAGTCATCACTAGTGAAGACTCAATTGCTGGCAGAGATGCCGCAATAGCTCAAACCCTAAGGGAGAAACACCCACCCAGGTGTGGGACATTTGGGGCTTGACTCTAATTATTTAAATATTAATATAGTAAATTCAATTACGAAGGACCACCCACTTTTATAGTAAAGAGGGAAACTGAGAAAATGTGATCATTAGAACATTCTAGATGAACCAGTAACTATGGATAAAATACTAGAGAATATGATCATTGAAATAATTAATGGGCTGTATAATTAAATGAATCAAAGCCTCAAACACCTACATTGGGGGGTTATTACTGGAACTCAGTACGTCCAGGAACTAGTGTGGTTCGTTCACTAATCCAATGTATAATAATCTAATCCTATGAATACTTATGAAATCATTATCATTATCATTAAGGGGAACATAGATTATGAATATGTATAATAATAATTATAATAAACACATGTTAATCCAATGAACAGAGTTCTGCATGTAAAAGAGTACAGATAATAAATTCGAGGAATACAAAAGGAATCTTAGCTTAATGACGATTCCTTAGAAGTTAGTCACGACGCTTCCTCTGATTCTCCTGGACTCGTCATGGAACACTGGGAGTTGATTAACATGGGAAATGACAGCTCGGAGAATTCTTCACACACGCTGCAAAAACAATTGTTTCCAGTAGCAACAGATTAAACTACTGGATTTCTATGTTCAATAAATGGATATTAATAAAAGGAGAAAGATAATGACCTGTGATTTTTAGTTGTTATACGTCGTCACGACAAGCTACCCAGCTATAAACCCACCCCCGATCTGATGCATCAAACAAGGATAAGGTACTTAGCTAATATGGGCACTGTGTAAGTTAAAGCTTGCCGAAGGTCGCGTCCTAGGCTCTAGACTTGTCCATCCTAGATACTGACGCGCTCCACTGGCCGGTCACATGGAGCTACATAGAACCAAATTTAACAGGTTCCGTAAATGACACTGACACCAAGTGAAGGTATTGTCTGCAAGGTTCTTCACACCTCACAGTGGCGACTTTCTTCAGGAGATTTGATAGCGTTTACCCTGGTGGCTGGGTAATGGCGTCTCCTCGTGAGCACCACGTGAACACGCCTACTCGTGAGCGTTTCAACACGTGGACTGGCGTCTTCTTCCGCCCCGCGTCCCGCGTTTATTAACCAAATTATTTATTATGGATATTATCATTTCTCGCGGTTGTGCTTGAAATGCTCGGGTTAGGACGGGTTTATTATTTGGAAGAGTCAAATATTATTATTTGCCAGTTCTGTGATAGTAAACGAACAATGGAGAAGAATTAATGTCTCTCCAGGGCATTCACTCGTGACGTTAATTTCATTACTAGATAACAGCTATAACTATAAACGCTCTATTTGGCTTTAGTTGGAGATCAGTTTATCTGTAATTAATTATCACACAAAACACCGTTGTTTATGGAGAATCAAATTCAATTCTCAGGCACATTGGATATAAATGTGTTTATTACAATGGAATCTGACGCAATACTGGCGTCGGGTGACGTAAGAATTCTAGCCTTACTGTACAGATGTAATTATTAGTACATGTGAACTCTACATTGGGTTAATTTTAATCACTACAATGATTAGTAGAATTAGTAATAATTAATGAGAATACAACAGTGTTGTATTCAGTGTTGGAAATTTCCAACACCAGGTATCCGCGTGAGGACGACATTGTACTAGTGTGGGCTACCGGAGCAGAACCTCTCTGGGTGGCTGAATCTGTGGTCCATAAAGCAGCCATGTCCTTCCCTACAGGATCAGCAGGTGGGTTCACAGGACTAAAACCCAACCACATCAAGCAAATGCTCAACTCTGCACTGGGTGACATTGCAAAGAACCTCTTGGTGGAATTAACCAGATTCACCAACACATGTCTAGCTGGCAACATTCCAGAGACCATAAGACCTATCTTTTTTGGAGCATCTCTCTGTGCTCTAAAGAAAAAGGATGGAGGGATCAGGTCAATAGCTGTGGGTAATTCTCTCCGGCGTCTCGTCGCAAAGGCTGCTGCGAGAACAGTTAGTGAAGAAGCGGCCAACATGCTGAAGCCAAAACCGCTCGAGTTCGGCATTCCACAAGGGTGCGAAGCGGCAGCCCATGCAACTCGAGCCTTCATTGCCAACATCACAGACGAAAAGGCCCTTATTAAGCTAGATTTAAAAAATGCCTTCAATTTGGTGCGGAGGGATGCTGTACTCAGTGCGATTCATAGTCATTTCCTTTCCCTCTTCCCTTTTTGTACATTCATGCTACAGTATGGATCTAAAGCTACTTTTTGGCGAACATAAAATTGACTCACGAAAAGGAGTCCAACAGGGTGACCGCTTGCTCCTCTCCTTTTCTCCTTAGTCATCAAACAAGTCACAGAGGTCCTGTCCAGCGAGCTTAACATCTGGTTCTTGGATGGTGGTACTCTAGCTGGTTCCCAAGACTCCCTCCTGGAGGACATCAGAAAAATCTAGGAGCAAAGTGCAGTTTTAGGCCTCACCCTGAACCCTTCTAAATGTGAAATAATATGTTCCAACCAGGGCATCATAGAGAGAATAGAGGGTCTTCTGCCAAATATTCATAAAACTAAACATAAAGACAGCACACTTCCAGGAGCTCCCCTGGGGTTGAAAGCCATCGATGAGGTCCTTGATAAGAAAATCACCAACCTAAAGAGAATGCATGGGAGGATTAAGGATATTGATGCTCATGATGCACTCTACCTCATCACCAGATGTCTGTCCCTCCCCAGGTTAACCTACTTTCTGAGTAGGTTATTCACCATCCTACAGTAGAAAAAAACTAGGAGAGTATCTTCTTCTTGAGGTTATCTTGAGATGATTTCGGGCCTTTTTAGTGTCCCCGCGGCCCGGTCCTCGACCAGGCCTCCACCCCCAGGAAGCAGCCCATGACAGCTGACTAACACCCAGGTACCTATTTTACTGCTAGGTAACAGGGGCATAGGGTGAAAGAAACTCTGCCCAATGTTTCTCGCCGGCGCCTGGGATCGAACCCAGGACCACAGGATCACAAGTCCAGCGTGCTGTCCGCTCGGCCGACCAGCTCCCGGTATGACCGGGTATGAAGTATGACCGGTTACTGAAATCAATGCTAGAAAAATCCCTTAACCTCTCTCATGACGACCTACAGTGGAAACAAGCCTTTCTTTCCGTAAGACTTGGGGGCCTCGGAGTTCGAACGGCAACGCAAATCGCTGTTCCAGCCTTTCTGTCCTCCTCATCAGCTTCCGACGACTTTGTGAAGGAAATTCTACCAGCCCACTTACATCAGCTGGCAGGTGTACATGATCCCAATTTTACACGATGTGCCACAGAGTGGGCCTCTCGTGCAGACCCATCATCTCAACCACCATCTCCAAAAGCCCACAAGCAATCCAGCTGGGATGGCTCCATTGTAGACTAAGTTGCTGCAGTGCGTGGGTGCTGTAACAACACAACATGACATTGCTCGCCTCACAGCAGTAGCAGCCCCACATGCAGGGGATTTCCTGTTAGCAACCCCAATGTTGGCAACTGGCATGCGTCTCACACCACACGCCCTCCGCCTTACTGCCCCAATCCACACCAGATATAGGTGTATTTGCAGCAAGGTGGTGGCTGACAGGTACGGCCACCATTGCCTACTCTCCCAAAGCACAGGGGGATGGCACTCGAGGCACAGTGAAGTTAACGACATCATCAAGAGGAGCCTCACAACAACTGGATGCCCAGCTGAAAGAGAGCCCCGTTTCCTAACGCTCCGTAACTCTGATGCTCTTATTGGTCGCCCGGAGGCTATCACAGTGAAACACTGGAAGAACGGCAAGCAGTTGGTATGGGACTACACGTGCGTATCACCCCAGGCAAACACCTACATTGACCTCAGTGTTGCACAACCAGGTGGTGCTGCCACCCACAGGGAAGCAGCCAAATCCCGTAAGTACAGAGAACTGGATCACCACTGCAATTTTGTCCCCATTGCTTATGAGACACTCGGCGCCTGGGGTAAAAGTGCTACCATTTTTTTTAAAGGAATTGAGTTCTAAGCTCATTGAAACAACAAGGTACCCTAGAGCTACCAGCTTTAATTTCCAGCGCCACAGCCTGGCGATACAGAGGGGAAATGCATACTGCATTCAGGGTTCCAGCCCGCAATCTGAGGAGCTGGAGGATTTCGACAACTTATGATAATCATCTTTGTACCCTATATGTAACTCTTTTCTTGTAACGAAGTTAAATATATATATATATATATATATATATATATATATATATATATATATATATATATATATATATATATATATATATGTATATATATATATATATATATATATATATATATATATATATATATATATATATATATATATATATATATATATATATATATATATATATATATATATACACACTTTCCCACCAGGAGATTCGAACCCTAGCCAGCACAGAAGCCTTACAGCAACTGGCTTACAGCAACAGAGTTCTCCCATATTAACAGGAATTTGATGAAAGAACGTGAGTAGCCCCTCACTATGCACTAGTTGCCCTTGGGAGATGGTGATCTTTGGAGGTGAAATACTCTGATATTACCATCTCTTTTTAAGGATCTGAGCTGTGGTGCAGTGGGTTAAAGACGTACCAGTTATGCCAGTTGCTGGAAGGCTTCTGTGCTGGCTAGGGTTCGAATCTCCTGGTGGGAAAGTGTTCTAAGGTTGTATAATCTCTCTTGCGTGTTTAGGCAAGATGTGCATTAAGCATAGATACAGAGTTCTCCCATATTAACAGGAATTTGATGAAAGAACTTGAGTAGCCCCTCACTATGCTCTAGTTGCCCTAGGGAGATGGTGATCTTTGGAGGTGAAATACTCCAAAATTACCATCTCTTTTAAGGGTCTGAGCTGTGATGCATTGGGTAAAAGGCGTACCAGTTATGCAAGTTGCTGTAAGGCTTCTGTGCTGGCTAGGGTTCCAATCTCCTGGTGGGAAAGTGTTCTAAGGTTATATAATCTCTCTTGCGTGTTTAGGCAAGTTGTGCATTAAGCATAGACACAGAGTTCTCCCATATTAACAGGAATTTGATGAAAGAACATGAGTAGCCCCTCACTATGCTCTAGTTTCCCTTGGGAGATGGTGATCTTTGGAGGTGAAATACTCCGAAATTACCATCTCTTTTAAGGGTCTGAGCTGTGGTGCAGTGGGTTAAAGGCGTACCAGTTATGCCAGATGCTGTAAGGCTTCTGTGCTGGCTAGGGTTCGAATCTTCTGGTGGGAAAGTGTTCTAAGGTTGTATAATCTCTCTTTTGATTGTTTAGGAAACTTGTGCATTAAGCATAGACACAGAGTTCTCCCATATTAACAGGAATTTGATGAAAGAATGTGAGTAGCCCCTCACTATGCTCTAGTTGCCTTTGGGAGATGGTGATCTTTGGAGGTGAAATACTCCAAAATTACCATCTCTTTTAAGGGGTCTAAGCTGTGGTGCAGTGGGTTAAGGGCGTTCTAGTTATTCCAGTTGCTTTAAGGCTTCTGTGCTGGCTAGGGTTCGAATCACCTGGTGGGAAAGTTTTCTAAGGTTGTATAATCTCTCTTGCGTGTTTAGGCAAGTTGTGCATTAAGCATAGACACAGAGTTCTCACATATTAACAGGAATTTGATGAAAGAACGTGAGTAGCCCCTCACTATGCTCTAGTTTCCCTTGGGAGATGGTGATCTTTGGAGGTGAAATACTCCGAAATTACCATCTCTTTTAAGGGTCTGAGCTGTGGTGCAGTGGGTTAAAGGCGTACCAGTTATGCCAGATGCTGTAAGGCTTCTGTGCTGGCTAGGGTTCGAATCTTCTGGTGGGAAAGTGTTCTAAGGTTGTATAATCTCTCTTTTGATTGTTTAGGAAACTTGTGCATTAAGCATAGACACAGAGTTCTCCCATATTAACAGGAATTTGATGAAAGAATGTGAGTAGCCCCTCACTATGCTCTAGTTGCCTTTGGGAGATGGTGATCTTTGGAGGTGAAATACTCCAAAATTACCATCTCTTTTAAGGGGTCTAAGCTGTGGTGCAGTGGGTTAAGGGCGTTCTAGTTATTCCAGTTGCTTTAAGGCTTCTGTGCTGGCTAGGGTTCGAATCACCTGGTGGGAAAGTTTTCTAAGGTTGTATAATCTCTCTTGCGTGTTTAGGCAAGTTGTGCATTAAGCATAGACACAGAGTTCTCACATATTAACAGGAATTTGATGAAAGAACGTGAGTAGCCCCTCACTATGCTCTACTTTCCCTTGGGAGATGGTGATCTTTGGAGGTGAAATACAATGAAATTACCATCACTTTGAAGGGTCCGAGGTGTAGTGCAGTGGGTTAAAGGCGTACCAGTTATGCCAGTTGCTGTAAGGCTTCTGTGCTGGCTAGAGATCGAATCTCCTGGTGGGAAAGTGTTCTAAGGTTGTATAATCTCTCTTGTGTGTTTAGGCAAGTTGTGCATTAAGCATAGACACAGAGTTCTCCCTTATTAAAAGGAATTTGATGAAAGAACGTGAGTAGCCCCTCACTATGCTCTATTTGCCCTTAAGAGATGGTGATCCTTGGAGGTGAAATACTCCAAAATTACCATCCCTTTTAAGGGTTTGAGCTGTGGTGCAGTGGGTTAAAGGCGTACCAGTTATGCTAGTTGCTGTAAGGCTTCTGTGCTGGCTAGGGTTCGAATCTTCTGGTGGGAAAGTGCTCTAAGGTTGTATAATCTCTCTTGCATGTTTAGGCAAGTTGTGCATTAAACATAGACACAGAGTTCTCCCATATTAACAGGAATTTGATGAAAGAACGTGAGTAGCCCCTCACTATGCTCTAGTTGACCTTGGGAGATGTTGATCTTTGGAGGTGAAATACTCCGAAATCACCATCTCTTTTAAGGGTCTGAGCTGTGGTCCAGTGGGTTAAAGGTGTACCAGTTATGCAGGTTGCTGTAAGGCTTCCGTGCTGGCTAGGGTTCGAATCTCCTGGTGGGAAAGTGTTCTAAGGTTGTATAATCTCTCTTGCGTGTTTAGGCAAGTTGTGCATTAAGCATAGACACAGAGTTCTCCCATATTAACAGTAATTTGATGAAAGAACGTGAGTAGCCCCTCACTATGCTCTAGTTTCCCTTGGGAGGTGTGGATCTTTGGAGGTGAAATACTATGAAATTACCATCACTTTTAAGGGTCTGAGCTGTGGTGCAGTGGGTTAAAGGCGTACCAGTTATGCCAGTTGCTGTAAGGCTTCTGTGCTGGCTAGGGTTCGAATCTTCAGGTGGGAAAGTGTTCTAAGGTTGTAAAATCTCTCTTGCGTGTTTAGGCAAGTTGTGCATTAAGCATAGATACAGAGTTCTCCCATATTAACAGGAATTTGATGAAAGAATGTGAGTTGCCCCTCACTATGCTCTAGTTGCCCTTGGGAGATGGTGATCTTTGGAGTTGAAATACTCCAAAATTACCATCTCTTTTAAGGGGTCTGAGCTGTGGTGCAGTGGGTTAAAGGCGTTCTAGTTATTCCAGTTGCTTTAAGGCTTCTGTGCTGGCTAGGGTTCGAATCTCCTGGTGGGAAAGTTTTCTAGGGTTATATAATCTCTCTTGCGTGTTTAGGCAAGTTGTGCATTAAGCATAAACACAGAGTTCTCCCATATTAACAGGAATTTGATGAAAGAACGTGAGTAGCCCCTCACTATGCTCTAGTTTCCCTTGGGAGATGGTGATCTTTGGAGGTAAATACAATGAAATTACCATCACTTTGAAGGGTCCGAGGTGTGGTGCAGTGGGTTAAAGGCGTACCAGTTATGCCAGTTGCTGTAAGGCTTCTGTGCTGGCTAGGGTTCAAATCTAATGGTGGGAAAGGGTTCTAAGGTTGTATAATCTCTTTTGCATGTTCAGGCAAGTTGTGCATTAACCATAGATACAGAGTTCTCCCATATTAACAGGAATTTGATGAAAGAACGTGAGTTGCCCCTCACTATTCGATAGTTGCCCTTGGGAGATGGTGATCTTTGGAGGTGAAATACTCCGAAATTACCATATCTTTTAAGGGTCTGAGATGTGGTGCAGTGGGTTAAAGGCGTACCAGTTATGCTAGTTGCTGTAAGGCTTCTGTGCTGGCTAGGGTTCGAATCTAATGGTGGGAAAATGTTCAAAGGTTGTATAATCTCTCTTGCATGTTTAGGCAAGTTGTGCATTAAGCATAGACACAGAGTTCTCCCATATTAACAGGAATTTGATGAAAGAACGTGAGTAGCCCCTCACTATGCTCTAGTTTCCCTTGGGAGATGGTGATCTATGGAGGAGAAATACTCCAAAATTACCATCTAATTTAAGGGTCTGAGCTGTGGTGCAGTGGGTTTAAGGCGTACCAGTTATGCCAGTTGATGTAAGGCTTCTGTGCTGGCTAGGGTTCGAATCTTCTCGTGGGAAAATGTTCTAAGGTTGTATAATCTCTCTTGCGTGTTTAGGCAAGTTGTGCTTTAAGCATAGATACAGAGTTCTCCCATATTAACAGGAATTTGATGAAACAACGTGAGTAGCCCCTCACTATGCTCTAGTTTCCCTTGGGAGGTGTGGATCTTTGGAGGTGAAATACTATGAAATTACCATCACTTTTAAGGGTCTGAGCTGTGGTGCATTGGGTTAAAGGCGTTCCAGTTATGCCAGTTGCTGTAAGGCTTCTGTGCTGGCTAGGGTTCGAATCTTCAGGTGGGAAAGTGTTCTAAGGTTGTATAATCTCTCTTGCGTGTTTAGGCAAGTTGTGCATTAAGCATAGACACAGAGTTCTCCCATATTAACAGGAATTTGATGAAAGAACGTGAGTTGCCCCTCACTATGCTCTAGTTGCCTAGGGAGATGGTGATCTTTGGAGGTGAAATACTCCAAAATTACCATCTCTTTCAAAGGTCTGAGCTGTGGTGCAGTGGGTTAAAGGCGTACCAGTTATGCCAGTTGATGTAAGGCGTCTGTGCTGGCTAGGGTTCGAATCTAATGGTGGGAAAATGTTCAAAGGTTGTATAATCTCTCTTGCATGTTTAGGCAAGTTGTGCATTAAGCATAGACACAGAGTTCTCCCATATTAACAGTAATTTGATGAAAGAACGTGAGTAGCCCCTCACTATGCTCTAGTTTCCCTTGGGAGGTGTGGATCTTTGGAGGTGAAATACTATGAAATTACCATCACTTTTAAGGGTCTGAGCTGTGGTGCAGTGGGTTAAAGGCGTACCAGTTATGCCAGTTGCTGTAAGGCTTCTGTGCTGGCTAGGGTTCGAATCTTCAGGTGGGAAAGTGTTCTAAAGTTGTAAAATCTCTCTTGCGTGTTTAGGCAAGTTGTGCATTAAGCATAGATACAGAGTTCTCCCATATTAACAGGAATTTGATGAAAGAACGTGAGTTGCCCCTCACTATGCTCTAGTTGCCCATGGGAGATGGTGATCTTTGGAGTTGAAATACTCCAAAATTACCATCTCTTTTAAGGGGTCTGAGCTGTGGTGCAGTGGGTTAAAGGCGTTCTAGTTATTCCAGTTGCTTTAAGGCTTCTGTGCTGGCTAGGGTTCGAATCTCCTGGTGGGAAATTTTTCTAGGGTTATATAATCTCTCTTGCGTGTTTAGGCAAGTTGTGCATTAAGCATAAACACAGAGTTCTCCCATATTAACAGGAATTTGATGAAAGAACGTGAGTAGCCCCTCACTATGCTCTAGTTTCCCTTGGGAGATGGTGATCTTTGGAGGTAAATACAATGAAATTACCATCACTTTGAAGGGTCCGAGGTGTGGTGCAGTGGGTTAAAGGCGTACCAGTTATGCCAGTTGCTGTAAGGCTTCTGTGCTGGCTAGGGTTCGAATCTCCTGGTGGGAAAGGGTTCTAAGGTTGTATAATCTCTCTTGCGTGTTTAGGCAAGTTGTGCATTAAGCATAGACACAGAGTTCTCCCATATTAACAGGAATTTGATGAAAGAACGTGAGTTGCCCCTCACTATGCTCTAGTTGCCCTTGGGAGATGGTGATCTTTGGAGGTGAAATACTCTGAAATTACCATCTCTTTTAAGGGTCTGAGCTGTGGTGCAGTGGGTTAAAGGTGTACCAGTTATGCTAGTTGCTGTAAGGCTTCTGTGCTGGCTAGGGTTCGAATCTCCTGGTGGAAAGTGTTCTAAGGTTGTATAATCTCTCTTGCGTGTTTAGGCAAGTTGTGCATTAAGCATAGACACAGAGTTCTCCCATATTAACAGGAATTTGAGAAAAGAATGTGAGTAGCCCCTCACTATGCTCTAGTTGCCCTTGGGAGATCGTGATCTTTGGAGTTGAAATACTCCAAAATTACCATCTCTTTTAAGGGGTCTGAGCTGTGGTGCAGTGGGTTAAAGGCGTTCTAGTTATTCCAGTTGCTTTAAGGCTTCTGTGCTGGCTAGGGTTCGAATCTCCTGGTGGGAAAGTTTTCTAAGGTTATATAATCTCTCTTGCGTGTTTAGGCAAGTTGTGCATTAAGCATAAACACAGAGTTCTCCCATATTAACAGGAATTTGATGAAAGAACGTGAGTAGCCCCTCACTATGCTCTAGTGTTCCTTGGGAGATGGTGATCTTTGGAGGTAAATACAATGAAATTACCATCACTTTGAAGGGTCCGAGGTGTGGTGCAGTGGGTTAAAGGCGTACTAGTTATGCCAGTTGCAGTAAGGCTTCTGTGCTGGCTAGGGTTCGAATCTCCTGGTGGGAAAGTGCTCTAAGGTTGTATAATCTCTCTTGCGTGTTTAGGCAAGTTTTGCATTAAGCATAGACACAGAGTTCTCCCATATTAACAGAAATTTGATGAAAGAACGTGAGTAGCCCCTCACTATGCTCTAGTTTCCCTTGGGAGATGGTGATCTTTAGAGGTGAAATACTATGAAATTACCATCACCTTTAAGAGTCTGAGCTGTGGTGCAGTGGGTTAAAGGCGTACCAGTTATGCCAGTTGCTGTAAGGCTTCTGTGCTGGCTAGGGTTCGAATCTCCTGGTGGGAAAGTGTTCTAAGGTTATATAATCTCTCTTGCGTGTTTAGGCAAGTTGTACATTAAGCATAGACACAGAATTCTCCCATATTAACAGGAATTTGATGAAAGAACGTGAGTAGCCCCTCACTATGCTCTAGTTGCCTAGGGAGATGGTGATCTTTGGAGGTGAAATACTCCAAAATTACCATCTCTTTCAAAGGTCTGAGCTGTGGTGCAGTGGGTTAAAGGCGTACCAGTTATGCCAGTTGATGTAAGGCGTCTGTGCTGGCTAGGGTTCGAATCTAATGGTGGGAAAATGTTCAAAGGTTGTATAATCTCTCTTGCATGTTTAGGCAAGTTGTGCATTAAGCATAGACACAGAGTTCTCCCATATTAACAGTAATTTGATGAAAGAACGTGAGTAGCCCCTCACTATGCTCTAGTTTCCCTTGGGAGGTGTGGATCTTTGGAGGTGAAATACTATGAAATTACCATCACTTTTAAGGGTCTGAGCTGTGGTGCAGTGGGTTAAAGGCGTACCAGTTATGCCAGTTGATGTAAGGCGTCTGTGCTGGCTAGGGTTCGAATCTAATGGTGGGAAAATGTTCAAAGGTTGTATAATCTCTCTTGCATGTTTAGGCAAGTTGTGCATTAAGCATAGATACAGAGTTCTCCCATATTAACAGGAATTTGATGAAAGAACGTGAGTTGCCCCTCACTATGCTCTAGTTGCCCTTGGGAGATGGTGATCTTTGGAGTTGAAATACTCCAAAATTACCATCTCTTTTAAGGGGTCTGAGCTGTGGTGCAGTGGGTTAAAGGCGTTCTAGTTATTCCAGTTGCTTTAAGGCTTCTGTGCTGGCTAGGGTTCGAATCTCCTGGTGGGAAATTTTTCTAGGGTTATATAATCTCTCTTGCGTGTTTAGGCAAGTTGTGCATTAAGCATAAACACAGAGTTCTCCCATATTAACAGGAATTTGATGAAAGAACGTGAGTAGCCCCTCACTATGCTCTAGTTTCCCTTGGGAGATGGTGATCTTTGGAGGTAAATACAATGAAATTACCATCACTTTGAAGGGTCCGAGGTGTGGTGCAGTGGGTTAAAGGCGTACCAGTTATGCCAGTTGCTGTAAGGCTTCTGTGCTGGCTAGGGTTCGAATCTCCTGGTGGGAAAGGGTTCTAAGGTTGTATAATCTCTCTTGCATGTTCAGGCAAGTTGTGCATTAACCATAGATACAGAGTTCTCCCATATTAACAGGAATTTGATGAAAGAACGTGAGTTGCCCCTCACTATTCTCTAGTTGCCCTTGGGAGATGGTGATCTTTGGAGGTGAAATACTCCGAAATTACCATATCTTTTAAGGGTCTGAGATGTGGTGCAGAGGCTTAAAGGCGTACCAGTTATGCTAGTTGCTGTAAGGCTTCTGTGCTGGCTAGGGTTCGAATCTCCTGGTGGGAAAGTGTTCTAAGGTTGTATAATCTCTCTTGCGTGTTTAGGCAAGTTTTGCATTAAGCATAGACACAGAGTTCTCCCATATTAACAGAAATTTGATGAAAGAACGTGAGTAGCCCCTCACTATGCTCTAGTTTCCCTTGGGAGATGGTGATCTTTGGAGGTGAAATACTATGAAATTACCATCACCTTTAAGAGTCTGAGCTGTGGTGCAGTGGGTTAAAGGCGTACCAGTTATGCCAGTTGCTGTAAGGCTTCTGTGCTGGCTAGGGTTCGAATCTCCTGGTGGGAAAGTGTTCTAAGGTTATATAATCTCTCTTGCGTGTTTAGGCAAGTTGTGCATTAAGCATAGACACAGAGTTCTCCCATATTAACAGGAATTTGATGAAAGAACGTGAGTAGCCCCTCACTATGCTCTAGTTGCCTAGGGAGATGGTGATCTTTGGAGGTGAAATACTCCAAAATTACCATCTCTTTCAAGGGTCTGAGCTGTGGTGCAGTGGGTTAAAGGCGTACCAGTTATGCCAGTTGATGTAAGGCTTATGTGCTGGCTAGGGTTCGAATCTAATGGTGGGAAAATGTTCAAAGGTTGTATAATCTCTCTTGCATGTTTAGGCAAGTTGTGCATTAAGCATAGACACAGAGTTCTCCCATATTAACAGGAATTTGATGAAAGAACGTGAGTAGCCCCTCACTATGCTCTAGTTTCCCTTGGGAGATGGTGATCTATGGAGGAGAAATACTCCAAAATTACCATCTAATTTAAGGGTCTGAGCTGTGGTGCAGTGGGTTTAAGGCGTACCAGTTATGCCAGTTGATGTAAGGCTTCTGTGCTGGCTAGGGTTCGAATCTTCTCGTGGGAAAATGTTCTAAGGTTGTATAATCTCTCTTGCGTGTTTAAACAAGTTGTGCTTTAAGCATAGATACAGAGTTCTCCCATATTAACAGGAATTTGATGAAACAACGTGAGTAGCCCCTCACTATGCTCTAGTTTCCCTTGGGAGGTGTGGATCTTTGGAGGTGAAATACTATGAAATTACCATCACTTTTAAGGGTGTGAGCTGTGGTGCAGTGGGTTAAAGGCGTACCAGTTATGCCAGTTGCTGTAAGGCTTCTGTGCTGGCTAGGGTTCGAATCTTCAGGTGGGAAAGTGTTCTAAGGTTGTATAATCTCTCTTGCGTGTTTAGGCAAGTTGTGCATTAAGCATAGATACAGAGTTCTCCCATATTAACAGGAATTTGATGAAAGAACGTGAGTTGCCCCTCACTATGCTCTAGTTGCCCTTGGGAGATGGTGATCTTTGGAGTTGAAATACTCCAAAATTACCATCTCTTTTAAGGGGTCTGAGCTGTGGTGCAGTGGGTTAAAGGCGTTCTAGTTATTCCAGTTGCTTTAAGGCTTCTGTGCTGGCTAGGGTTCGAATCTCCTGGTGGGAAAGTTTTCTAGGGTTATATAATCTCTCTTGCGTGTTTAGGCAAGTTGTGCATTAAGCATAAACACAGAGTTCTCCCATATTAACAGGAATTTGATGAAAGAACGTGAGTAGCCCCTCACTATGCTCTAGTTTCCCTTGGGAGATGGTGATCTTTGGAGGTAAATACAATGAAATTACCATCACTTTGAAGGGTCCGAGGTGTGGTGCAGTGGGTTAAAGGCGTACCAGTTATGCCAGTTGCTGTAAGGCTTCTGTGCTGGCTAGGGTTCAAATCTAATGGTGGGAAAGGGTTCTAAGGTTGTATAATCTCTCTTGCATGTTCAGGCAAGTTGTGCATTAACCATAGATACAGAGTTCTCCCATATTAACAGGAATTTGATGAAAGAACGTGAGTTGCCCCTCACTATTCGATAGTTGCCCTTGGGAGATGGTGATCTTTGGAGGTGAAATACTCCGAAATTACCATATCTTTTAAGGGTCTGAGATGTGGTGCAGTGGGTTAAAGGCGTACCAGTTATGCTAGTTGCTGTAAGGCTTCTGTGCTGGCTAGGGTTCGAATCTAATGGTGGGAAAATGTTCAAAGGTTGTATAATCTCTCTTGCATGTTTAGGCAAGTTGTGCATTAAGCATAGACACAGAGTTCTCTCATATTAACAGGAATTTGATGAAAGAACGTGAGTAGCCCCTCACTATGCTCTAGTTTCCCTTGGGAGATGGTGATCTATGGAGGAGAAATACTCCAAAATTACCATCTAATTTAAGGGTCTGAGCTGTGGTGCAGTGGGTTTAAGGCGTACCAGTTATGCCAGTTGATGTAAGGCTTCTGTGCTGGCTAGGGTTCGAATCTTCTCGTGGGAAAATGTTCTAAGGTTGTATAATCTCTCTTGCGTGTTTAGGCAAGTTGTGCTTTAAGCATAGATACAGAGTTCTCCCATATTAACAGGAATTTGATGAAACAACGTGAGTAGCCCCTCACTATGCTCTAGTTTCCCTTGGGAGGTGTGGATCTTTGGAGGTGAAATACTATGAAATTACCATCACTTTTAAGGGTCTGAGCTGTGGTGCATTGGGTTAAAGGCGTTCCAGTTATGCCAGTTGCTGTAAGGCTTCTGTGCTGGCTAGGGTTCGAATCTTCAGGTGGGAAAGTGTTCTAAGGTTGTATAATCTCTCTTGCGTGTTTAGGCAAGTTGTGCATTAAGCATAGACACAGAGTTCTCCCATATTAACAGGAATTTGATGAAAGAACGTGAGTTGCCCCTCACTATGCTCTAGTTGCCTAGGGAGATGGTGATCTTTGGAGGTGAAATACTCCAATATTACCATCTCTTTCAAAGGTCTGAGCTGTGGTGCAGTGGGTTAAAGGCGTACCAGTTATGCCAGTTGATGTAAGGCGTCTGTGCTGGCTAGGGTTCGAATCTAATGGTGGGAAAATGTTCAAAGGTTGTATAATCTCTCTTGCATGTTTAGGCAAGTTGTGCATTAAGCATAGACACAGAGTTCTCCCATATTAACAGTAATTTGATGAAAGAACGTGAGTAGCCCCTCACTATGCTCTAGTTTCCCTTGGGAGGTGTGGATCTTTGGAGGTGAAATACTATGAAATTACCATCACTTTTAAGGGTCTGAGCTGTGGTGCAGTGGGTTAAAGGCGTACCAGTTATGCCAGTTGCTGTAAGGCTTCTGTGCTGGCTAGGGTTCGAATCTTCAGGTGGGAAAGTGTTCTAAAGTTGTAAAATCTCTCTTGCGTGTTTAGGCAAGTTGTGCATTAAGCATAGATACAGAGTTCTCCCATATTAACAGGAATTTGATGAAAGAACGTGAGTTGCCCCTCACTATGCTCTAGTTGCCCTTGGGAGATGGTGATCTTTGGAGTTGAAATACTCCAAAATTACCATCTCTTTTAAGGGGTCTGAGCTGTGGTGCAGTGGGTTAAAGGCGTTCTAGTTATTCCAGTTGCTTTAAGGCTTCTGTGCTGGCTAGGGTTCGAATCTCCTGGTGGGAAATTTTTCTAGGGTTATATAATCTCTCTTGCGTGTTTAGGCAAGTTGTGCATTAAGCATAAACACAGAGTTCTCCCATATTAACAGGAATTTGATGAAAGAACGTGAGTAGCCCCTCACTATGCTCTAGTTTCCCTTGGGAGATGGTGATCTTTGGAGGTAAATACAATGAAATTACCATCACTTTGAAGGGTCCGAGGTGTGGTGCAGTGGGTTAAAGGCGTACCAGTTATGCCAGTTGCTGTAAGGCTTCTGTGCTGGCTAGGGTTCGAATCTCCTGGTGGGAAAGGGTTCTAAGGTTGTATAATCTCTCTTGCGTGTTTAGGCAAGTTGTGCATTAAGCATAGACACAGAGTTCTCCCATATTAACAGGAATTTGATGAAAGAACGTGAGTTGCCCCTCACTATGCTCTAGTTGCCCTTGGGAGATGGTGATCTTTGGAGGTGAAATACTCTGAAATTACCATCTCTTTTAAGGGTCTGAGCTGTGGTGCAGTGGGTTAAAGGTGTACCAGTTATGCTAGTTGCTGTAAGGCTTCTGTGCTGGCTAGGGTTCGAATCTCCTGGTGGAAAGTGTTCTAAGGTTGTATAATCTCTCTTGCGTGTTTAGGCAAGTTGTGCATTAAGCATAGACACAGAGTTCTCCCATATTAACAGGAATTTGAGAAAAGAATGTGAGTAGCCCCTCACTATGCTCTAGTTGCCCTTGGGAGATCGTGATCTTTGGAGTTGAAATACTCCAAAATTACCATCTCTTTTAAGGGGTCTGAGCTGTGGTGCAGTGGGTTAAAGGCGTTCTAGTTATTCCAGTTGCTTTAAGGCTTCTGTGCTGGCTAGGGTTCGAATCTCCTGGTGGGAAAGTTTTCTAAGGTTATATAATCTCTCTTGCGTGTTTAGGCAAGTTGTGCATTAAGCATAAACACAGAGTTCTCCCATATTAACAGGAATTTGATGAAAGAACGTGAGTAGCCCCTCACTATGCTCTAGTGTTCCTTGGGAGATGGTGATCTTTGGAGGTAAATACAATGAAATTACCATCACTTTGAAGGGTCCGAGGTGTGGTGCAGTGGGTTAAAGGCGTACTAGTTATGCCAGTTGCAGTAAGGCTTCTGTGCTGGCTAGGGTTCGAATCTCCTGGTGGGAAAGTGCTCTAAGGTTGTATAATCTCTCTTGCGTGTTAAGGAAAGTTTTGCATTAAGCATAGACACAGAGTTCTCCCATATTAACAGAAATTTGATGAAAGAACGTGAGTAGCCCCTCACTATGCTCTAGTTTCCCTTGGGAGATGGTGATCTTTAGAGGTGAAATACTATGAAATTACCATCACCTTTAAGAGTCTGAGCTGTGGTGCAGTGGGTTAAAGGCGTACCAGTTATGCCAGTTGCTGTAAGGCTTCTGTGCTGGCTAGGGTTCGAATCTCCTGGTGGGAAAGTGTTCTAAGGTTATATAATCTCTCTTGCGTGTTTAGGCAAGTTGTACATTAAGCATAGACACAGAATTCTCCCATATTAACAGGAATTTGATGAAAGAACGTGAGTAGCCCCTCACTATGCTCTAGTTGCCTAGGGAGATGGTGATCTTTGGAGGTGAAATACTCCAAAATTACCATCTCTTTCAAAGGTCTGAGCTGTGGTGCAGTGGGTTAAAGGCGTACCAGTTATGCCAGTTGATGTAAGGCGTCTGTGCTGGCTAGGGTTCGAATCTAATGGTGGGAAAATGTTCAAAGGTTGTATAATCTCTCTTGCATGTTTAGGCAAGTTGTGCATTAAGCATAGACACAGAGTTCTCCCATATTAACAGTAATTTGATGAAAGAACGTGAGTAGCCCCTCACTATGCTCTAGTTTCCCTTGGGAGGTGTGGATCTTTGGAGGTGAAATACTATGAAATTACCATCACTTTTAAGGGTCTGAGCTGTGGTGCAGTGGGTTAAAGGCGTACCAGTTATGCAAGTTGCTGTAAGGCTTCTGTGCTGGCTAGGGTTCGAATCTTCAGGTGGGAAAGTGTTCTAAAGTTGTAAAATCTCTCTTGCGTGTTTAGGCAAGTTGTGCATTAAGCATAGATACAGAGTTCTCCCATATTAACAGGAATTTGATGAAAGAACGTGAGTTGCCCCTCACTATGCTCTAGTTGCCCTTGGGAGATGGTGATCTTTGGAGTTGAAATACTCCAAAATTACCATCTCTTTTAAGGGGTCTGAGCTGTGGTGCAGTGGGTTAAAGGCGTTCTAGTTATTCCAGTTGCTTTAAGGCTTCTGTGCTGGCTAGGGTTCGAATCTCCTGGTGGGAAATTTTTCTAGGGTTATATAATCTCTCTTGCGTGTTTAGGCAAGTTGTGCATTAAGCATAAACACAGAGTTCTCCCATATTAACAGGAATTTGATGAAAGAACGTGAGTAGCCCCTCACTATGCTCTAGTTTCCCTTGGGAGATGGTGATCTTTGGAGGTAAATACAATGAAATTACCATCACTTTGAAGGGTCCGAGGTGTGGTGCAGTGGGTTAAAGGCGTACCAGTTATGCCAGTTGCTGTAAGGCTTCTGTGCTGGCTAGGGTTCGAATCTCCTGGTGGGAAAGGGTTCTAAGGTTGTATAATCTCTCTTGCATGTTCAGGCAAGTTGTGCATTAACCATAGATACAGAGTTCTCCCATATTAACAGGAATTTGATGAAAGAACGTGAGTTGCCCCTCACTATTCTCTAGTTGCCCTTGGGAGATGGTGATCTTTGGAGGTGAAATACTCCGAAATTACCATATCTTTTAAGGGTCTGAGATGTGGTGCAGAGGCTTAAAGGCGTACCAGTTATGCTAGTTGCTGTAAGGCTTCTGTGCTGGCTAGGGTTCGAATCTCCTGGTGGGAAAGTGTTCTAAGGTTGTATAATCTCTCTTGCGTGTTTAGGCAAGTTTTGCATTAAGCATAGACACAGAGTTCTCCCATATTAACAGAAATTTGATGAAAGAACGTGAGTAGCCCCTCACTATGCTCTAGTTTCCCTTGGGAGATGGTGATCTTTGGAGGTGAAATACTATGAAATTACCATCACCTTTAAGAGTCTGAGCTGTGGTGCAGTGGGTTAAAGGCGTACCAGTTATGCCAGTTGCTGTAAGGCTTCTGTGCTGGCTAGGGTTCGAATCTCCTGGTGGGAAAGTGTTCTAAGGTTATATAATCTCTCTTGCGTGTTTAGGCAAGTTGTGCATTAAGCATAGACACAGAGTTCTCCCATATTAACAGGAATTTGATGAAAGAACGTGAGTAGCCCCTCACTATGCTCTAGTTGCCTAGGGAGATGGTGATCTTTGGAGGTGAAATACTCCAAAATTACCATCTCTTTCAAGGGTCTGAGCTGTGGTGCAGTGGGTTAAAGGCGTACCAGTTATGCCAGTTGATGTAAGGCTTATGTGCTGGCTAGGGTTCGAATCTAATGGTGGGAAAATGTTCAAAGGTTGTATAATCTCTCTTGCATGTTTAGGCAAGTTGTGCATTAAGCATAGACACAGAGTTCTCCCATATTAACAGGAATTTGATGAAAGAACGTGAGTAGCCCCTCACTATGCTCTAGTTTCTCTTGGGAGATGGCGATCTATGGAGGAGAAATACTCCAAAATTACCATCTAATTTAAGGGTCTGAGCTGTGGTGCAGTGGGTTTAAGGCGTACCAGTTATGCCAGTTGATGTAAGGCTTCTGTGCTGGCTAGGGTTCGAATCTTCTCGTGGGAAAATGTTCTAAGGTTGTATAATCTCTCTTGCGTGTTTAAACAAGTTGTGCTTTAAGCATAGATACAGAGTTCTCCCATATTAACAGGAATTTGATGAAACAACGTGAGTAGCCCCTCACTATGCTCTAGTTTCCCTTGGGAGGTGTGGATCTTTGGAGGTGAAATACTATGAAATTACCATCACTTTTAAGGGTGTGAGCTGTGGTGCAGTGGGTTAAAGGCGTACCAGTTATGCCAGTTGCTGTAAGGCTTCTGTGCTGGCTAGGGTTCGAATCTTCAGGTGGGAAAGTGTTCTAAGGTTGTATAATCTCTCTTGCGTGTTTAGGCAAGTTGTGCATTAAGCATAGATACAGAGTTCTCCCATATTAACAGGAATTTGATGAAAGAACGTGAGTTGCCCCTCACTATGCTCTAGTTGCCCTTGGGAGATGGTGATCTTTGGAGGTGAAATACTCTGAAATTACCATCTCTTTTAAGGGTCTGAGCTGTGGTGCAGTGGGTTAAAGGTGTACCAGTTATGCTAGTTGCTGTAAGGCTTCTGTGCTGGCTAGGGTTCGAATCTCCTGGTGGAAAGTGTTCTAAGGTTGTATAATCTCTCTTGCGTGTTTAGGCAAGTTGTGCATTAAGCATAGACACAGAGTTCTCCCATATTAACAGGAATTTGAGAAAAGAATGTGAGTAGCCCCTCACTATGCTCTAGTTGCCCTTGGGAGATGGTGATCTTTGGAGTTGAAATACTCCAAAATTACCATCTCTTTTAAGGGGTCTGAGCTGTGGTGCAGTGGGTTAAAGGCGTTCTAGTTATTCCAGTTGTTTTAAGGCTTCTGTGCTGGCTAGGGTTCGAATCTCCTGGTGGGAAAGTTTTCTAAGGTTATATAATCTCTCTTGCGTGTTTAGGCAAGTTGTGCATTAAGCATAAACACAGAGTTCTCCCATATTAACAGGAATTTGATGAAAGAACGTGAGTAGCCCCTCACTATGCTCTAGTTTCCCTTGGGAGATGGTGATCTTTGGAGGTAAATACAATGAAATTACCATCACTTTGAAGGGTCCGAGGTGTGGTGCAGTGGGTTAAAGGCGTACCAGTTATGCCAGTTGCTGTAAGGCTTCTGTGCTGGCTAGGGTTCGAATCTCCTGGTGGGAAAGTGCTCTAAGGTTGTATAATCTCTCTTGCGTGTTTAGGCAAGTTTTGCATTAAGCATAGACACAGAGTTCTCCCATATTAACAGAAATTTGATGAAAGAACGTGAGTAGCCCCTCACTATGCTCTAGTTTCCCTTGGGAGATGGTGATCTTTAGAGGTGAAATACTATGAAATTACCATCACCTTTAAGAGTCTGAGCTGTGGTGCAGTGGGTTAAAGGCGTACCAGTTATGCCAGTTGCTGTAAGGCTTCTGTGCTGGCTAGGGTTCGAATCTCCTGGTGGGAAAGTGTTCTAAGGTTATATAATCTCTCTTGCGTGTTTAGGCAAGTTGTACATTAAGCATAGACACAGAATTCTCCCATATTAACAGGAATTTGATGAAAGAACGTGAGTAGCCCCTCACTATGCTCTAGTTGCCTAGGGAGATGGTGATCTTTGGAGGTGAAATACTCCATAATTACCATCTCTTTCAAAGGTCTGAGCTGTGGTGCAGTGGGTTAAAGGCGTACCAGTTATGCCAGTTGGTGTAAGGCGTCTGTGCTGGCTAGGGTTCGAATCTAATGGTGGGAAAATTTTCAAAGGTTGTATAATCTCTCTTGCATGTTTAGGCAAGTTGTGCATTAAGCATAGACACAGAGTTCTCCCATATTAACAGGAATTTGATGAAAGAACGTGAGTAGCCCCTCACTATGCTCTAGTTTCCCTTGGGAGATGGTGATCTATGGAGGAGAAATACTCCAAAATTACCATCTAATTTAAGGGTCTGAGCTGTGGTGCAGTGGGTTTAAGGCGTACCAGTTATGCCAGTTGATGTAAGGCTTCTGTGCTGGCTAGGGTTCGAATCTTCTGGTGGGAAAGTGTTCTAAGGTTGTATAATCTCTCTTGCCTGTTTAGGCAAGTTGTGCTTTAAGCATAGATACAGAGTTCTCCCATATTAACAGGAATTTGATGAAACAACGTGAGTAGCCCCTCACTATGCTCTAGTTTTCCTTGGGAGATGGTGATCTTTGCAGGTGAAATACTATGAAATTACCATCATTTTTAAGGGTGTGAGCTGTGGTGCAGTGGGTTAAAGGCATACGAGTTATGCCAGTTGCTGTAAGGCTTCTGTGCTGGCTAGGGTTCGAATCTTCTGGTGGGAAAGTGTTCTAAGGTTGTATAATCTCTCTTGCGTGTTTAGGCATGTTGTGCATTAAGCATAGACACAGAGTTCTCCCATATTAACAGAAATTTGATGAAAGAACGTGAGTAGCCCCTCACAATGCTCTAGTTTCCCTTGTGAGATGGTGATCTTTGGAGGTGAAATACTATGAAATTACCATCACCTTTAAGAGTCTGAGCTGTGGTGCAGTGGGTTAAAGGCGTACCAGTTATGACAGTTGCTGTAAGGCTTCTGTGCTGACTAGGGTTCGAATCTCCTGGTGGGAAAGTGCTCTAAGGTTATATAATCTCTCTTGCGTGTTTAGGCAAGTTGTGCATTAAGCATAGACACAGAATTCTCCCATATTAACAGGAATTTGATGAAAGAAGGTGAGTAGCCCCTCACTATGCTCTAGTTGCCTAGGGAGATGGTGATCTTTGGAGGTGAAATACTCCAAAATTACCATCTCTTTCAAGGGTCTGAGCTGTGGTGCAGTGGGTTAAAGGCGTACCAGTTATGCCAGTTGATGTAAGGCTTCTGTGCTGGCTAGGGTTCGAATCTAATGGTGGGAAAATGTTCAAAGGTTGTATAATCTCTCTTGCATGTTTAGGCAAGTTGTGCATTAAGCATAGACACAGAGTTCTCCCATATTAACAGGAATTTGATGAAAGAACGTGAGTAGCCCCTCACTATGCTCTAGTTTCCCTTGGGAGATGGTGATCTATGGAGGAGAAATACTCCAAAATTACCATCTAATTTAAGGGTCTGAGCTGTGGTGCAGTGGGTTTAAGGCGTACCAGTTATGCCAGTTGATGTAAGGCTTCTGTGCTGGCTAGGGTTCGAATCTTCTGGTGGGAAAGTGTTCTAAGGTTGTATAATCTCTCTTGCGTGTTTAGGCAAGTTGTGCATTAAGCATAGACACAGAGTTCTCCCATATTAACAGAAATTTGATGAAAGAACGTGAGTAGCCCCTCACTATGCTCTAGTTTCCCTTGGGAGATGGTGATCTTTAGAGGTGAAATACTATGAAATTACCATCACCTTTAAGAGTCTGAGCTGTGGTGCAGTGGGTTAAATGCGTACCAGTTATGGCAGTTGCTGTAAGGCTTCTGTGCTGGGTAGGGTTCGAATCTCCTGGTGGGAAAGTGTTCTAAGGTTATATAATCTCTCTTGCGTGTTTAGGCAAGTTGTACATTAAGCATAGACACAGAATTCTCCCATATTAACAGGAATTTGATGAAAGAACGTGAGTAGCCCCTCACTATGCTCTAGTTGCCTAGGGAGATGGTGATCTTTGGAGGTGAAATACTCCAAAATTACCATCTCTTTCAAGGGTCTGAGCTGTGGTGCAGTGGGTTAAAGGCGTACCAGTTATGCCAGTTGATGTAAGGCGTCTGTGCTGGCTAGGGTTCGAATCTAATGGTGGGAAAATGTTCAAAGGTTGTATAATCTCTCTTCCATGTTTAGGCAAGTTGTGCATTAAGCATAGACACAGAGTTCTCCCATATTAACAGGAATTTGATGAAAGAACGTGAGTAGCCCCTCACTATGCTCTAGTTGCCTAGGGAGATGGTGATCTTTGGAGGTGAAATACTCCAAAATTACCATCTCTTTCAAGGGTCTGAGCTGTGGTGCAGTGGGTTAAAGGCGTACCAGTTATGCCAGTTGCTGTAAGGCTTCTGTGCTGGCTAGGGTTCGAATCTCCTGGTGGGAAAGTGTTCTAAGGTTATATAATCTCTCTTGCGTGTTTAGGCAAGTTGTGCATTAAGCATAGACACAGAGTTCTCCCATATTAACAGGAATTTGATGAAAGAACGTGAGTAGCCCCTCACTATGCTCTAGTTGCCTAGGGAGATGGTGATCTTTGGAGGTGAAATACTCCAAAATTACCATCTCTTTCAAGGGTCTGAGCTGTGGTGCAGTGGGTTAAAGGCGTACCAGTTATGCCATTTGATGTAAGGCTTATGTGCTGGCTAGGGTTCGAATCTAATGGTGGGAAAATGTTCAAAGGTTGTATAATCTCTCTTGCATGTTTAGGCAAGTTGTGCATTAAGCATAGACACAGAGTTCTCCCATATTAACAGGAATTTGATGAAAGAACGTGAGTAGCCCCTCACTATGCTCTAGTTTCCCTTGGGAGATGGTGATCTATGGAGGAGAAATACTCCAAAATTACCATCTAATTTAAGGGTCTGAGCTGTGGTGCAGTGGGTTTAAGGCGTACCAGTTATGCCAGTTGATGTAAGGCTTCTGTGCTGGCTAGGGTACGAATCTTCTCGTGGGAAAATGTTCTAAGGTTGTATAATCTCTCTTGCGTGTTTAGGCAAGTTGTGCTTTAAGCATAGATACAGAGTTCTCCCATATTAACAGGAATTTGATGAAACAACGTGAGTAGCCCCTCACTATGCTCTAGTTTCCCTTGGGAGGTGTGGATCTTTGGAGGTGAAATACTATGAAA
This sequence comes from Procambarus clarkii, assembly GCF_040958095.1. Lineage (NCBI taxonomy): Eukaryota > Metazoa > Arthropoda > Malacostraca > Decapoda > Cambaridae > Procambarus > Procambarus clarkii. The sequence goes on along the minus strand of NC_091228.1, from coordinate 16,450,371 downwards.
TTACCATCACTTTTAAGGGTCTGAGCTGTGGTGCAGTGGGTTAAAGGCGTACCAGTTATGCCAGTTGCTGTAAGGCTTCTGTGCTGGCTAGGGTTCGAATCTTCAGGTGGGAAAGTGTTCTAAGGTTGTATAATCTCTCTTGCGTGTTTAGGCAAGTTGTGCATTAAGCATAGATACAGAGTTCTCCCATATTAACAGGAATTTGATGAAAGAACGTGAGTTGCCCCTCACTATGCTCTAGTTGCCCTTGGGAGATGGTGATCTTTGGAGGTGAAATACTCTGAAATTACCATCTCTTTTAAGGGTCTGAGCTGTGGTGCAGTGGGTTAAAGGTGTACCAGTTATGCTAGTTGCTGTAAGGCTTCTGTGCTGGCTAGGGTTCGAATCTCCTGGTGGAAAGTGTTCTAAGGTTGTATAATCTCTCTTGCGTGTTTAGGCAAGTTGTGCATTAAGCATAGACACAGAGTTCTCCCATATTAACAGGAATTTGAGAAAAGAATGTGAGTAGCCCCTCACTATGCTCTAGTTGCCCTTGGGAGATGGTGATCTTTGGAGTTGAAATACTCCAAAATTACCATCTCTTTTAAGGGGTCTGAGCTGTGGTGCAGTGGGTTAAAGGCGTTCTAGTTATTCCAGTTGCTTTAAGGCTTCTGTGCTGGCTAGGGTTCGAATCTCCTGGTGGGAAAGTTTTCTAAGGTTATATAATCTCTCTTGCGTGTTTAGGCAAGTTGTGCATTAAGCATAAACACAGAGTTCTCCCATATTAACAGGAATTTGATGAAAGAACGTGAGTAGCCCCTCACTATGCTCTAGTTTCCCTTGGGAGATGGTGATCTTTGGAGGTAAATACATTGAAATTACCATCACTTTGAAGGGTCCGAGGTGTGGTGCAGTGGGTTAAAGGCGTACCAGTTATGCCAGTTGCTGTAAGGCTTCTGTGCTGGCTAGGGTTCGAATCTCCTGGTGGGAAAGTGCTCTACGGTTGTATAATCTCTCTTGCGTGTTTAGGCAAGTTTTGCATTAAGCATAGACACAGAGTTCTCCCATATTAACAGAAATTTGATGAAAGAACGTGAGTAGCCCCTCACTATGCTCTAGTTTCCCTTGGGAGATGGTGATCTTTAGAGGTGAAATACTATGAAATTACCATCACCTTTAAGAGTCTGAGCTGTGGTGCAGTGGGTTAAAGGCGTACCAGTTATGCCAGTTGCTGTAAGGCTTCTGTGCTGGCTAGGGTTCGAATCTCCTGGTGGGAAAGTGTTCTAAGGTTATATAATCTCTCTTGCGTGTTTAGGCAAGTTGTACATTAAGCATAGACACAGAATTCTCCCATATTAACAGGAATTTGATGAAAGAACGTGAGTAGCCCCTCACTATGCTCTAGTTGCCTAGGGAGATGGTGATCTTTGGAGGTGAAATACTCCAAAATTACCATCTCTTTTAAGGGGTCTGAGCTGTGGTGCAGTGGGTTAAAGGCGTACCAGTTATGCCAGTTGATGTAAGGCGTCTGTGCTGGCTAGGGTTCGAATCTAATGGTGGGAAAATTTTCAAAGGTTGTATAATCTCTCTTGCATGTTTAGGCAAGTTGTGCATTAAGCATAGACACAGAGTTCTCCCATATTAACAGGAATTTGATGAAAGAACGTGAGTAGCCCCTCACTATGCTCTAGTTTCCCTTGGGAGATGGTGATCTATGGAGGAGAAATACTCCAAAATTACCATCTAATTTAAGGGTCTGAGCTGTGGTGCAGTGGGTTTAAGGCGTACCAGTTATGCCAGTTGATGTAAGGCTTCTGTGCTGGCTAGGGTTCGAATCTTCTGGTGGGAAAGTGTTCTAAGGTTGTATAATCTCTCTTGCCTGTTTAGGCAAGTTGTGCTTTAAGCATAGATACAGAGTTCTCCCATATTAACAGGAATTTGATGAAACAACGTGAGTAGCCCCTCACTATGCTCTAGTTTTCCTTGGGAGATGGTGATCTTTGCAGGTGAAATACTATGAAATTACCATCATTTTTAAGGGTGTGAGCTGTGGTGCAGTGGGTTAAAGGCATACGAGTTATGCCAGTTGCTGTAAGGCTTCTGTGCTGGCTAGGGTTCGAATCTTCTGGTGGGAAAGTGTTCTAAGGTTGTATAATCTCTCTTGCGTGTTTAGGCATGTTGTGCATTAAGCATAGACACAGAGTTCTCCCATATTAACAGAAATTTGATGAAAGAACGTGAGTAGCCCCTCACAATGCTCTAGTTTCCCTTGGGAGATGGTGATCTTTGGAGGTGAAATACTATGAAATTACCATCACCTTTAAGAGTCTGAGCTGTGGTGCAGTGGGTTAAAGGCGTACCAGTTATGCCAGTTGCTGTAAGGCTTCTGTGCTGACTAGGGTTCGAATCTCCTGGTGGGAAAGTGCTCTAAGGTTATATAATCTCTCTTGCGTGTTTAGGCAAGTTATGCATTAAGCATAGACACAGAATTCTCCCATATTAACAGGAATTTGATGAAAGAAGGTGAGTAGCCCCTCACTATGCTCTAGTTGCCTAGGGAGATGGTGATCTTTGGAGGTGAAATACTCCAAAATTACCATCTCTTTCAAGGGTCTGAGCTGTGGTGCAGTGGGTTAAAGGCGTACCAGTTATGCCAGTTGATGTAAGGCTTCTCTGCTGGCTAGGGTTCGAATCTAATGGTGGGAAAATGTTCAAAGGTTGTATAATCTCTCTTGCATGTTTAGGCAAGTTGTGCATTAAGCATAGACACAGAGTTCTCCCATATTAACAGGAATTTGATGAAAGAACGTGAATAGCCCCTCACTATGCTCTAGTTTCCCTTGGGAGATGGTGATCTATGGAGGAGAAATACTCCAAAATTACCATCTAATTTAAGGGTCTGAGCTGTGGTGCAGTGGGTTTAAGGCGTACCAGTTATGCCAGTTGATGTAAGGCTTCTGTGCTGGCTAGGGTTCGAATCTTCTGGTGGGAAAGTGTTCTAAGGTTGTATAATCTCTCTTGCGTGTTTAGGCAAGTTGTGCATTAAGCATAGACACAGAGTTCTCCCATATTAACAGAAATTTGATGAAAGAACGTGAGTAGCCCCTCACTATGCTCTAGTTTCCCTTGGGAGATGGTGATCTTTAGAGGTGAAATACTATGAAATTACCATCACCTTTAAGAGTCTGAGCTGTGGTGCAGTGGGTTAAAGGCGTACCAGTTATGGCAGTTGCTGTAAGGCTTCTGTGCTGGCTAGGGTTCGAATCTCCTGGTGGGAAAGTGTTCTAAGGTTATATAATCTCTCTTGCGTGTTTAGGCAAGTTGTACATTAAGCATAGACACAGAATTCTCCCATATTAACAGGAATTTGATGAAAGAACGTGAGTAGCCCCTCACTATGCTCTAGTTGCCTAGGGAGATGGTGATCTTTGGAGGTGAAATACTCCAAAATTACCATCTCTTTCAAGGGTCTGAGCTGTGGTGCAGTGGGTTAAAGGCGTACCAGTTATGCCAGTTGATGTAAGGCGTCTGTGCTGGCTAGGGTTCGAATCTAATGGTGGGAAAATGTTCAAAGGTTGTATAATCTCTCTTGCATGTTTAGGCAACTTGTGCATTAAGCATAGACACAGAGTTCTCCCATATTAACAGGAATTTGATGAAAGAACGTGAGTAGCCCCTCACTATGCTCTAGTTTCCCTTGGGAGATGGTAATCTATGGAGGAGAAATACTCCAAAATTACCATCTAATTTAAGGGTCTGAGCTGTGGTGCAGTGGGTTTAAGGCGTACCAGTTATGCCAGTTGATGTAAGGCTTCTGTGCTGGCTAGGGTTCGAATCTTCTGGTGGGAAAGTGTTCTAAGGTTGTATAATCTCTCTTGCGTGTTTAGGCAAGTTGTGCTTTAAGCATAGATACAGAGTTCTCCCATATTAACAGGAATTTGATGAAACAACGTGAGTAGCCCCTCACTATGCTCTAGTTTTCCTTGGGAGATGGTGATCTTTGCAAGTGAAATACTATGAAATTACCATCATTTTTAAGGGTGTGAACTGTGGTGCAGTGGGTTAAAGGCATACGAGTTATGCCAGTTGCTGTAAGGCTTCTGTGCTGGCTAGGGTTCGAATCTTCTGGTGGGAAAGTGTTCTAAGGTTGTATAATCTCTCTTGCGTGTTTAGGCATGTTGTGCATTAAGCATAGACACAGAGTTCTCCCATATTAACAGAAATTTGATGAAAGAACGTGAGTAGCCCTTCACTATGCTCTAGTTTCCCTTGGGAGATGGTGATCTTTGGAGGTGAAATACTATGAAATTACCATCACCTTTAAGAGTCTGAGCTGTGGTGCAGTGGGTTAAAGGCGTACCAGTTATGCCAGTTGCTGTAAGGCTTCTGTGCTGGCTAGGGTTCGAATCTCCTGGTGGGAAAGTGTTCTAAGGTTATATAATCTCTCTTGCGTGTTTAGGCAAGTTGTGCATTAAGCATAGACACAGAATTCTCCCATATTAACAGGAATTTGATGAAAGAACGTGAGTAGCCCCTCACTATGCTCTAGTTGCCTAGGGAGATGGTGATCTTTGGAGGTGAAATACTCCAAAATTACCATCTCTTTCAAGGGTCTGAGCTGTGGTGCAGTGGGTTAAAGGCGTACCAGTTATGCCAGTTGATGTAAGGCTTCTGTGCTGGCTAGGGTTAGAATCTAATGGTGGGAAAATGTTCAAAGGTTGTATAATCTCTCTTGCATGTTTAGGCAAGTTGTGCATTAAGCATAGACACAGAGTTCTCCCATATTAACAGGAATTTGATGAAAGAACGTGAGTAGCCCCTCACTATGCTCTAGTTTCCCTTGGGAGATGGTGATCTATGGAGGAGAAATACTCCAAAATTACCATCTAATTTAAGGGTCTGAGCTGTGGTGCAGTGGGTTTAAGGCGTACCAGTTATGCCAGTTGATGTAAGGCTTCTGTGCTGGCTAGGGTTCGAATCTTCTGGTGGGAAAGTGTTCTAAGGTTGTATAATCTCTCTTGCGTGTTTAGGCAAGTTGTGCTTTAAGCATAGATACAGAGTTCTCCCATATTAACAGGAATTTGATGAAACAACGTGAGTAGCCCCTCACTATGCTCTAGTTTTCCTTGGGAGATGGTGATCTTTGCAAGTGAAATACTATGAAATTACCATCATTTTTAAGGGTGTGAACTGTGGTGCAGTGGGTTAAAGGCATACGAGTTATGCCAGTTGCTGTAAGGCTTCTGTGCTGGCTAGGGTTCGAATCTTCTGGTGGGAAAGTGTTCTAAGGTTGTATAATCTCTCTTGCGTGTTTAGGCATGTTGTGCATTAAGCATAGACACAGAGTTCTCCCATATTAACAGAAATTTGATGAAAGAACGTGAGTAGCCCCTCACTATGCTCTAGTTTCCCTTGGGAGATGGTGGTCTTTGGAGGTGAAATACTATGAAATTACCATCACCTTTAAGAGTCTGAGCTGTGGTGCAGTGGGTTAAAGGCGTACCAGTTATGCCAGTTGCTGTAAGGCTTCTGTGCTGGCTAGGGTTCGAATCTCCTGGTGGGAAAGTGTTCTAAGGTTATATAATCTCTCTTGCGTGTTTAGGCAAGTTGTGCATTAAGCATAGACACAGAATTCTCCCATATTAACAGGAATTTGATGAAAGAACGTGAGTAGCCCCTCACTATGCTCTAGTTGCCTAGGGAGATGGTGATCTTTGGAGGTGAAATACTCCAAAATTACCATCTCTTTCAAGGGTCTGAGCTGTGGTGCAGTGGGTTAAAGGCGTACCAGTTATGCCAGTTGATGTAAGGCTTCTGTGCTGGCTAGGGTTAGAATCTAATGGTGGGAAAATGTTCAAAGGTTGTATAATCTCTCTTGCATGTTTAGGCAAGTTGTGCATTAAGCATAGACACAGAGTTCTCCCATATTAACAGGAATTTGATGAAAGAACGTGAGTAGCCCCTCACTATGCTCTAGTTTCCCTTGGGAGATGGTGATCTATGGAGGAGAAATACTCCAAAATTACCATCTAATTTAAGGGTCTGAGCTGTGGTGCAGTGGGTTTAAGGCGTACCAGTTATGCCAGTTGATGTAAGGCTTCTGTGCTGGCTAGGGTTCGAATCTTCTGGTGGGAAAGTGTTCTAAGGTTGTATAATCTCTCTTGCGTGTTTAGGCAAGTTGTGCTTTAAGCATAGATACAGAGTTCTCCCATATTAACAGGAATTTGATGAAACAACGTGAGTAGCCCCTCACTATGCTCTAGTTTCCCTTGGGAGATGTTGATCTTTGCAGGTGAAATACTATGAAATTACCATCATTTTTAAGGGTGTGAACTGTGGTGCAGTGGGTTAAAGGCATACGAGTTATGCCAGTTGCTGTAAGGCTTCTGTGCTGGCTAGGGTTCGAATCTTCTGGTGGGAAAGTGTTCTAAGGTTGTATAATCTCTCTTGCGTGTTTAGGCAAGTTGTGCATTAAGCATAGACACAGAGTTCTCCCATATTAACAGAAATTTGATGAAAGAACGTGAGTAGCCCCTCACTATGCTCTAGTTTCCCTTGGGAGATGGTGATCTTTGGAGGTGAAATACTATGAAATTACCATCACCTTTAAGAGTCTGAGCTGTGGTGCAGTGGGTTAAAGGCGTACCAGTTATGCCAGTTGATATAAGGCTTCTGTGCTGGCTAGGGTTCAAATCTAATGGTGGGAAAATGTTCAAAGGTTGCATAATCTCTCTTGCATGTTTAGGCAAGTTGTGCATTAAGCATAGACACAGAGTTCTCCCATATTAACAGGAATTTGATGAAAGAACGTGAGTAGCCCCTCACTATGCTCTAGTTTCCCTTGGGAGATGGTGATCTATGGAGGAGAAATACTCCAAAATTACCATCTTATTTAAGGGTCTGAGCTGTGGTGCAGTGGGTTAAGGGCGTTCTAGTTATTCCAGTTGCTTTAAGGCTTCTGTGCTGGCTAGGGTTCGAATCACCTGGTGGGAAAGTTTTCTAAGGTTGTATAATCTCTCTTGCGTGTTTAGGCAAGTTGTGCATTAAGCATAGACACAGAGTTCTCACATATTAACAGGAATTTGATGAAAGAACGTGAGTAGCCCCTCACTATGCTCTACTTTCCCTTGGGAGATGGTGATCTTTGGAGGTGAAATACAATGAAATTACCATCACTTTGAAGGGTCCGAGGTGTAGTGCAGTGGGTTAAAGGCGTACCAGTTATGCCAGTTGCTGTAAGGCTTCTGTGCTGGCTAGAGTTCGAATCTCCTGGTGGGAAAGTGTTCTAAGGTTGTATAATCTCTCTTGTGTGTTTAGGCAAGTTGTGCATTAAGCATAGACACAGAGTTCTCCCTTATTAAAAGGAATTTGATGAAAGAACGTGAGTAGCCCCTCACTATGCTCTATTTGCCCTTAAGAGATGGTGATCTTTGGAGGTGAAATACTCCAAAATTACCATCCCTTTTAAGGGTCTGAGCTGTGGTGCAGTGGGTTAAAGGCGTACCAGTTATGCTAGTTGCTGTAAGGCTTCTGTGCTGGCTAGGGTTCGAATCTTCTGGTGGGAAAGTGCTCTAAGGTTGTATAATCTCTCTTGCATGTTTAGGCAAGTTGTGCATTAAACATAGACACAGAGTTCTCCCATATTAACAGGAATTTGATGAAAGAACGTGAGTAGCCCCTCACTATGCTCTAGTTGCCCTTGGGAGATGTTGATCTTTGGAGGTGAAATACTCCGAAATCACCATCTCTTTTAAGGGTCTGAGCTGTGGTCCAGTGGGTTAAAGGTGTACCAGTTATGCAGGTTGCTGTAAGGCTTCTGTGCTGGCTAGGGTTCGAATCTCCTGGTGGGAAAGGGTTCTAAGGTTGTATAATCTCTCTTGCATGTTCAGGCAAGTTGTGCATTAACCATAGATACAGAGTTCTCCCATATTAACAGGAATTTGATGAAAGAACGTGAGTTGCCCCTCACTATTCTCTAGTTGCCCTTGGGAGATAATGATCTTTGGAGGTGAAATACTCCGAAATTACCATATCTTTTAAGGGTCTGAGATGTGGTGCAGTGGGTTAAAGGCGTACCAGTTATGCTAGTTGCTGTATGGCTTCTGTGCTGGCTAGGGTTCGAATCTCCTGGTGGGAAAGTGTTCTAAGGTTGTATAATCTCTCTTGCGTGTTTAGGCAAGTTTTGCATTAAGCATAGACACAGAGTTCTCCCATATTAACAGAAATTTGATGAAAGAACGTGAGTAGCCCCTCACTATGCTCTAGTTTCCCTTGGGAGATGGTGATCTTTGGAGGTGAAATACTATGAAATTACCATCACCTTTAAGAGTCTGAGCTGTGGTGCAGTGGGTTAAAGGCGTACCAGTTATGCCAGTTGCTGTAAGGCTTCTGTGCTGGCTAGGGTTCGAATCTCCTGGTGGGAAAGTTTTCTAAGGTTATATAATCTCTCTTGCGTGTTTAGGCAAGTTGTGCATTAAGCATAAACACAGAGTTCTCCCATATTAACAGGAATTTGATGAAAGAACGTGAGTAGCCCCTCACTATGCTCTAGTTTCCCTTGGGAGATGGTGATCTTTGGAGGTAAATACAATGAAATTACCATCACTTTGAAGGGTCCGAGGTGTGGTGCAGTGGGTTAAAGGCGTACCAGTTATGCCGGTTGCTGTAAGGCTTCTGTGCCGGCTAGGGTTCGAATCTCCTGGTGGGAAAGTGTTCTAAGGTTGTATAATCTCTCTTGCGTGTTTAGGCAAGTTTTGCATTAAGCATAGACACAGAGTTCCCCAATATTAACAGAAATTTGATGAAAGAACGTGAGTAGCCCCTCACTATGCTCTAGTTTCCCTTGGTAGATGGTGATCTTTAGAGGTGAAATACTATGAAATTACCATCACCTTTAAGAGTCTGAGCTGTGGTGCAGTGGGTTAAAGGCGTACCAGTTATGCCAGTTGCTGTAAGGCTTCTGTGCTGGCTAGGGTTCGAATCTCCTGGTGGGAAAGTGTTCTAAGGTTATATAATCTCTCTTGCGTGTTTAGGCAAGTTGTGCATTAAGCATAGGCACAGAATTCTCCCATATTAACAGGAATTTGATGAAAGAACGTGAGTAGCCCCTCACTATGCTCTAGTTGCCTAGGGAGATGGTGATCTTTGGAGGTGAAATACTCCAAAATTACCATCTCTTTCAAGGGTCTGAGCTGTGGTGCAGTGGGTTAAAGTCGTTCCAGTTATGCCAGTTGATGTAAGGCGTCTGTGCTGGCTAGGGTTCGAATCTAATGGTGGGAAAATGTTCAAAGGTTGTATAATCTCTCTTGCATGTTAAGGCAAGTTGTGCATTAAGCATAGACACAGAGTTCTCCCATATTAACAGGAATTTGATGAAAGAACGTGAGTAGCCCCTCACTATGCTCTAGTTTCCCTTGGGAGATGGTGATCTATGGAGGAGAAATACTCCAAAATTACCATCTAATTTAAGGGTCTGAGCTGTGGTGCAGTGGGTTTAAGGCGTACCAGTTATGCCAGTTGATGTAAGGCTTCTGTGCTGGCTAGGGTTCGAATCTTCTGGTGGGAAAGTGTTCTAAGGTTGTATAATCTCTCTTGCGTGTTTAGGCAAGTTGTGCTTTAAGCATAGATACAGAGTTCTCCCATATTAACAGGAATTTGATGAAACAACGTGAGTAGCCCCTCACTATGCTCTAGTTTCCCTTGGGAGATGGTGATCTTTGCAGGTGAAATGCCATGAAATTACCATCATTTTTAAGGGTGTGAACTGTGGTGCAGTGGGTTAAAGGCATACGAGTTATGCTAGTTGCTGTAAGGCTTCTGTGCTGGCTAGGGTTCGAATCTTCTGGTGGGAAAGTGTTCTAAGGTTGTATAATCTCTCTTGCGTGTTTAGGCAAGTTGTGCATTAAGCATAGACACAGAGTTCTCCCATATTAACAGAAATTTGATGAAAGAACGTGAGTAGCCGCTGACTATGCTCTAGTTTCCCTTGGGAGATGGTGATCTTTAGAGGTGAAATACTATGAAATTACCATCACCTTTAAGAGTCTGAGCTGTGGTGCAGTGGGTTAAAGGCGTACCAGTTATGCCAGTTGCTGTAAGGCTTCTGTGCTGGCTAGGGTTCGAATCTCCTGGTGGGAAAGTGTTCTAAGGTTATATAATCTCTCTTGCGTGTTTAGGCAAGTTGTGCATTAAGCATAGACACAGAATTCTCCCATATTAACAGGAATTTGATGAAAGAACGTGAGTAGCCCCTCACTATGCTCTAGTTGCCTAGGGAGATGGTGATCTTTGGAGGTGAAATACTCCAAAATTACCATCTCTTTCAAGGGTCTGAGCTGTGGTGCAGTGGGTTAAAGTCGTTCCAGTTATGCCAGTTGATGTAAGGCGTCTGTGCTGGCTAGGGTTCGAATCTAATGGTGGGAAAATGTTCAAAGGTTGTATAATCTCTCTTGCATGTTAAGGCAAGTTGTGCATTAAGCATAGACACAGAGTTCTCCCATATTAACAGGAATTTGATGAAAGAACGTGAGTAGCCCCTCACTATGCTCTAGTTTCCCTTGGGAGATGGTGATCTATGGAGGAGAAATACTCCAAAATTACCATCTAATTTAAGGGTCTGAGCTGTGGTGCAGTGGGTTTAAGGCGTACCAGTTATGCCAGTTGATGTAAGGCTTCTGTGCTGGCTAGGGTTCGAATCTTCTGGTGGGAAAGTGTTCTAAGGTTGTAGAATCTCTCTTGCGTGTTTAGGCAAGTTGTGCTTTAAGCATAGATACAGAGTTCTCCCATATTAACAGGAATTTGATGAAACAACGTGAGTAGCCCCTAACTATGCTCTAGTTTCCCTTGGGAGATGGTGATCTTTGCAGGTGAAATACCATGAAATTACCATCATTTTTAAGGGTGTGAACTGTGGTGCAGTGGGTTAAAGGCATACGAGTTATGCTAGTTGCTGTAAGGCTTCTGTGCTGGCTAGGGTTCGAATCTTCTGGTGGGAAAGTGTTCTAAGGTTGTATAATCTCTCTTGCGTGTTTAGGCAAGTTGTGCATTAAGCATAGACACAGAGTTCTCCCATATTAACAGAAATTTGATGAAAGAACGTGAGTAGCCGCTGACTATGCTCTAGTTTCCCTTTGGAGATGGTGATCTTTGGAGGTGAAATACTCCGAAATTACCATCTCTTTTAAGGGTCTGAGTTGTGGTGCATTGGGTTAAATGCGAACCAGTTATGCCAGTTGCTGTAAGGCTTCTGTGATGGCTAGGGTTAGAATCTTCTGGTGGGAAAGTGTTCTAAGGTTGTATAATCTCTCTTTTGATTGTTTAGGAAAGTTGTGCATTAAGCATAGACACAGAGTTCTCCCATATTAACAGGAATTTGATGAAAGAATGTGAGTAGCCCCTCACTATGCTCTAGTTGCCTTTGGGAGATGGTGATCTTTGGAGGTGAAATACAATGAAATTACCATCCCTTTTAAGGGTCTGAGCTGTGGTGCAGTGGGTTAAAGGCGTACCAATTATTATAGTTGCTGTAAGGCTTCTGTGCTGGCTAGGGTTCGAATCTTCTGGTGGGAAAGTGTTCTAAGGTTGTATAATCTCTCTTGCGAGTTTAGGTAAGTTGTGCATTAAACATAGACACAGAGTTCTCCCATATTAAAAGGAATTTGATGAAAGAACGTGAGTAGCCCCTCACTATGCTCTAGTTGCCCTTGGGAGATGGTGATCTTTGGAGTTGAAATACTCCAAAATTACCATCTCTTTTAAGGGGTCTGAGCTGTGGTGCAGTGGGTTAAAGGCGTTCTAGTTATTCCAGTTGCTTTAAGGCTTCTGTGCTGGCTAGGGTTCGAATCTCCTGGTGGGAAAGTTTTCTAAGGTTATATAATCTCTCTTGCATGTTTAGGCAAGTTGTGCATTAAGCATAAACACAGAGTTGTCCCATATTAACAGGAATTTGATGAAAGAATGTGAGTAGCCCCTCACTATGCTCTAGTTTCCCTTGGGAGATGGTGATCTTTGGAGGTAAATACAATGAAATTACCATTACTTTGAAGGGTCCGAGGTATGGTGCAGTGGGTTAAAGGCGTACCAGTTATGCCAGTTGCTGTAAGGCTTCTGTGCTGGCTAGGGTTCGAATCTCCTGGTGGGAAAGGGTTTTAAGGTTGTATAATCTCTCTTGCATGTTTAGGCAAGTTGTGCATTAACCATAGATACAGAGTTCTCCCATATTAACAGGAATTTGATGAAAGAACGTGAGTTGCCCCTCACTATTCTCTAGTTGCCCTTGGGAGATGGTGATCTTTGGAGGTGAAATACTCCAAAATTACCATATCTTTTAAGGGTCTGAGATGTGGTGCAGTGGGTTAAAGGCGTACCAGTTATGCTAGTTGCTGTAAGGCTTCTGTGCTGGCTAGGGTTCGAATCTCCTGGTGGGAAAGTGTTCTAAGGTTGTATAATCTCTCTTGCGTGTTTAGGCAAGTTTTGCATTAAGCATAGACACAGAGTTCTCCCATATTAACAGAAATTTGATGAAAGAACGTGAGTAGCCCCTCACTATGCTCTAGTTTCCCTTGGGAGATGGTGATCTTTGGAGGTGAAATACTATGAAATTACCATCACCTTTAAGAGTCTGAGCTGTGGTGCAGTGGGTTAAAGGCGTACCAGTTATGCCAGTTGCTGTAAGGCTTCTGTGCTGGCTAGGGTTCGAATCTCTTGGTGGGAAAGTGTTCTAAGGTTATATAATCTCTCTTGCGTGTTTAGGCAAGTTGTGCATTAAGCATAGACACAGAGTTCTCCCATATTAACAGAAATTTGATGAAAGAACGTGAGTAGCCGCTGACTATGCTCTAGTTTCCTTTTGGAGATGGTGATCTTTGGAGGTGAAATACTCCGAAATTACCATCTCTTTTAAGGGTCTGAGTTGTGGTGCATTGGGTTAAATGCGAACCAGTTATGCCAGTTGCTGTAAGGCTTCTGTGATGGCTAGGGTTAGAATCTTCTGGTGGGAAAGTGTTCTAAGGTTGTATAATCTCTCTTTTGATTGTTTAGGAAAGTTGTGCATTAAGCATAGACACAGAGTTCTCCCATATTAACAGGAATTTGATGAAAGAATGTGAGTAGCCCCTCACTATGCTCTAGTTGCCTTTGGGAGATGGTGATCTTTGGAGGTGAAATACAATGAAATTACCATCCCTTTTAAGGGTCTGAGCTGTGGTGCAGTGGGTTAAAGGCGTACCAATTATTATAGTTGCTGTAAGGCTTCTGTGCTGGCTAGGGTTCGAATCTTCTGGTGGGAAAGTGTTCTAAGGTTGTATAATCTCTCTTGCGAGTTTAGGTAAGTTGTGCATTAAACATAGACACAGAGTTCTCCCATATTAAAAGGAATTTGATGAAAGAACGTGAGTAGCCGCTGACTATGCTCTAGTTTCCCTTTGGAGATGGTGATCTTTGGAGGTGAAATACTCCGAAATTACCATCTCTTTTAAGGGTCTGAGTTGTGGTGCATTGGGTTAAATGCGAACCAGTTATGCCAGTTGCTGTAAGGCTTCTGTGATGGCTAGGGTTAGAATCTTCTGGTGGGAAAGTGTTCTAAGGTTGTATAATCTCTCTTTTGATTGTTTAGGAAAGTTGTGCATTAAGCATAGACACAGAGTTCTCCCATATTAACAGGAATTTGATGAAAGAATGTGAGTAGCCCCTCACTATGCTCTAGTTGCCTTTGGGAGATGGTGATCTTTGGAGGTGAAATACAATGAAATTACCATCCCTTTTAAGGGTCTGAGCTGTGGTGCAGTGGGTTAAAGGCGTACCAATTATTATAGTTGCTGTAAGGCTTCTGTGCTGGCTAGGGTTCGAATCTTCTGGTGGGAAAGTGTTCTAAGGTTGTATAATCTCTCTTGCGAGTTTAGGTAAGTTGTGCATTAAACATAGACACAGAGTTCTCCCATATTAAAAGGAATTTGATGAAAGAACGTGAGTAGCCCCTCACTATGCTCTAGTTGCCCTTGGGAGATGTTGATCTTTGGAGGTGAAAGACTCCGAAATCACCATCTTTTTTAAGGGTCTGAGCTGTGGTCCAGTGGGTTAAAGGTGTACCAGTTATGCAGGTTGTTGTAAGGCTTCTGTGCTGGCTAGGGTTCGAATCTCCTGGTGGGAAAGTGTTCTAAGGTTGTATAATCTCTCTTGCGTGTTTAGGCAAGTTGTGCATTAAGCATAGACACAGAGTTCTCCCATATTAACAGTAATTTGATGAAAGAACGTGAGTTGCCCCTCACTATGCTCTAGTTTCCCTTGGGAGGTGGTGATCTTTGGAGGTGAAATACTATGAAATTACCATCTCTTTTAAGGGTCTGAGCTGTGGTGCAGTGGGTTAAAGGTGTGCTAGTTGCTGTAAGGCTTCTGTGCTGGCTAGGGTTCGAATCTCCTGGTGGAAAGTGTTCTAAGGGTGTATAATCTCTCTTGCGTGTTTAGGAAAGTTGTGCATTAAGCATAGACACAGAGTTCTCCCATATTAACAGGAATTTGATAAAAGAATGTGAGTAGCCCCTCACTATGCTCTAGTTGCCCTTGGGAGATGGTGATCTTTGGAGTTGAAATACTCCAAAATTACCATCTCTTTTAAGGGGTCTGAGCTGTGGTGCAGTGGGTTAAAGGCGTTCTAGTTATTCCAGTTGCTTTAAGGCTTCTGTGCTGGCTAGGGTTCGAATCTCCTGGTGGGAAAGTTTTCTAAGGTTATATAATCTCTCTTGCATGTTTAGGCAAGTTGTGCATTAAGCATAAACACAGAGTTGTCCCATATTAACAGGAATTTGATGAAAGAATGTGAGTAGCCCCTCACTATGCTCTAGTTTCCCTTGGGAGATGGTGATCTTTGGAGGTAAATACAATGAAATTACCATTACTTTGAAGGGTCCGAGGTATGGTGCAGTGGGTTAAAGGCGTACCAGTTATGCCAGTTGCTGTAAGGCTTCTGTGCTGGCTAGGGTTCGAATCTCCTGGTGGGAAAGGGTTTTAAGGTTGTATAATCTCTCTTGCATGTTTAGGCAAGTTGTGCATTAACCATAGATACAGAGTTCTCCCATATTAACAGGAATTTGATGAAAGAACGTGAGTTGCCCCTCACTATTCTCTAGTTGCCCTTGGGAGATGGTGATCTTTGGAGGTGAAATACTCCAAAATTACCATATCTTTTAAGGGTCTGAGATGTGGTGCAGTGGGTTAAAGGCGTACCAGTTATGCTAGTTGCTGTAAGGCTTCTGTGCTGGCTAGGGTTCGAATCTCCTGGTGGGAAAGTGTTCTAAGGTTGTATAATCTCTCTTGCGTGTTTAGGCAAGTTTTGCATTAAGCATAGACACAGAGTTCTCCCATATTAACAGAAATTTGATGAAAGAACGTGAGTAGCCCCTCACTATGCTCTAGTTTCCCTTGGGAGATGGTGATCTTTGGAGGTGAAATACTATGAAATTACCATCACCTTTAAGAGTCTGAGCTGTGGTGCAGTGGGTTAAAGGCGTACCAGTTATGCCAGTTGCTGTAAGGCTTCTGTGCTGGCTAGGGTTCGAATCTCCTGGTGGGAAAGTGTTCTAAGGTTATATAATCTCTCTTGCGTGTTTAGGCAAGTTGTGCATTAAGCATAGACACAGAATTCTCCCATATTAACAGGAATTTGATGAAAGAACGTGAGTAGCCCCTCACTATGCTCTAGTTGCCTAGGGAGATGGTGATCTTTGGAGGTGAAATACTCCGAAATTACCATCTCTTTCAAGGGTCTGAGCTGTGGTGCAGTGGGTTAAAGGCGTACCAGTTATGCCAGTTGATGTAAGGCTTCTGTGCTGGCTAGGGTTCGAATCTAATGGTGGGAAAATGTTCAAAGGTTGTATAATCTCTCTTGCATGTTTAGGCAAGTTGTGCATTAAGCATAGACACAGAGTTCTCCCATATTAACAGGAATTTGATGAAAGAACGTGAGTAGCCCCTCACTATGCTCTAGTTTCCCTTGGGAGATGGTGATCTATGGAGGAGAAATACTCCAAAATTACCATCTAATTTAAGGGTCTGAGCTGTGGTGCAGTGGGTTTAAGGCGTACCAGTTATGCCAGTTGATGTAAGGCTTCTGTGCTGGCTAGGGTTCGAATCTTCTGCTGGGAAAGTGTTCTAAGGTTGTATAACCTCTCTTGCGTGTTTAGGCAAGTTGTGCTTTAAGCATAGATACAGAGTTCTCCCATATTAACAGGAATTTGATGAAACAACGTGAGTAGCCCCTCACTATGCTCTAGTTTCCCTTGGGAGATGGTGATCTTTGCAGGTGAAATACTATGAAATTACCATCATTTTTAAGGGTGTGAACTGTGGTGCAGTGGGTTAAAGGCATACGAGTTATGCCAGTTGCTGTAAGGCTTCTGTGCTGGCTAGGGTTCGAATCTTCTGGTGGGAAAGTGTTCTAAGGTTGTATAATCTCTCTTGCGTGTTTAGGCAAGTTGTGCATTAAGCATAGGCACAGAGTTCTCCCATATTAACAGAAATTTGATGAAAGAACGTGAGTAGCCCCTCACTATGCTCTAGTTTCCCTTGGGAGATGGTGATCTTTGGAGGTGAAATACTATGAAATTACCATCACCTTTAAGAGTCTGAGCTGTGGTGCAGTGGGTTAAAGGCGTACCAGTTATGCCAGTTGATGTAAGGCTTCTATGCTGGCTAGGGTTCGAATCTAATGGTGGGAAAATGTTCAAAGGTTGCATAATCTCTCTTGCATGTTTAGGCAAGTTGTGCATTAAGCATAGACACAGAGTTCTCCCATATTAACAGGAATTTGATGAAAGAACGTGAGTTGCCCCTCACTATGCTCTAGTTTCCCTTGGGAGATGGTGATCTATGGAGGAGAAATACTCCAAAATTACCATCTAATTTAAGGGTCTGAGCTGTGGTGCAGTGGGTTTAAGGCGTACCAGTTATGCCAGTTGATGTAAGGCTTCTGTGCTGGCTAGGGTTCGAATCTTCTGGTGGGAAAGTGTTCTAAGGTTGTATAATCTCTCTTGCGTGTTTAGGCAAGTTGTGCTTTAAGCATAGATACAGAGTTCTCCCATATTAACAGGAATTTGATGAAACAACGTGAGTAGCCCCTCACTATGCTCTAGTTTCCCTTGGGAGATGGTGATCTTTGCAGGTGAAATACTATGAAATTACCATCTCTTTTAAGGGTCTGAGTTGTGGTGCATTGGGTTAAATGCGTACCAGTTATGCCAGTTGCTGTAAGGCTTCTGTGATGGCTAGGGTTAGAATCTTCTGGTGGGAAAGTGTTCTAAGGTTGTATAATCTCTCTTTTGATTGTATAGGAAAGTTGTGCATTAAGCATAGACACAGAGTTCTCCCATATTAACAGGAATTTGATGAAAGAATGTGAGTAGCCCCTCACTATGCTCTAGTTGCCTTTGGGAGATGGTGATCTTTGGAGGTGAAATACAATGAAATTACCATCACTTTGAAGGGTCCGAGGTGTAGTGCAGTGGGTTAAAGGCGTACCAGTTATGCCAGTTGCTGTAAGGCTTCTGTGCTGGCTAGAGTTCGAATCTCCTGGTGGGAAAGGGTTCTAAGGTTGTATAATCTCTCTTGTGTGTTTAGGCAAGTTGTGCATTAAGCATAGACACAGAGTTCTCCCATATTAAAAGGAATTTGATGAAAGAACGTGAGTAGCCCCTCACTATGCTCTATTTGCCCTTAAGAGATGGTGATCTTTGGAGGTGAAATACTCCAAAATTACCATCCCTTTTAAGGGTCTGAGCTGTGGTGCAGTGGGTTAAAGGCGTACCAGTTATTCTAGTTGCTGTAAGGCTTCTGTGCTGGCTAGGGTTCGAATCTTCTGGTGGGAAAGTGCTCTAAGGTTGTATAATCTCTCTTGCGTGTTTAGGCAAGTTGTGCATTAAACATAGACACAGAGTTCTCCTATATTAAAAGGAATTTGATGAAAGAACGTGAGTAGCCCCTCACTATGCTCTAGTTGCCCTTGGGAGATGTTGATCTTTGGAGGTGAAATACTCCGAAATCACCATCTCTTTTAAGGGTCTGAGCTGTGGTCCAGTGGGTTAAAGGTGTACCAGTTATGCAGGTTGCTGTAAGGCTTCTGTGCTGGCTAGGGTTCGAATCTCCTGGTGGGAAAGTTTTCTAAGGTTATATAATCTCTCTTGCATGTTTAGGCAAGTTGTGCATTAAGCATAAACACAGAGTTGTCCCATATTAACAGGAATTTGATGAAAGAATGTGAGTAGCCCCTCACTATGCTCTAGTTTCCCTTGGGAGATGGTGATCTTTGGAGGTAAATACAATGAAATTACCATTACTTTGAAGGGTCCGAGGTATGGTGCAGTGGGTTAAAGGCGTACCAGTTATGCCAGTTGCTGTAAGGCTTCTGTGCTGGCTAGGGTTCGAATCTCCTGGTGGGAAAGGGTTTTAAGGTTGTATAATCTCTCTTGCATGTTTAGGCAAGTTGTGCATTAACCATAGATACAGAGTTCTCCCATATTAACAGGAATTTGATGAAAGAACGTGAGTTGCCCCTCACTATTCTCTAGTTGCCCTTGGGAGATGGTGATCTTTGGAGGTGAAATACTCCAAAATTACCATATCTTTTAAGGGTCTGAGATGTGGTGCAGTGGGTTAAAGGCGTACCAGTTATGCTAGTTGCTGTAAGGCTTCTGTGCTGGCTAGGGTTCGAATCTCCTGGTGGGAAAGTGTTCTAAGGTTGTATAATCTCTCTTGCGTGTTTAGGCAAGTTTTGCATTAAGCATAGACACAGAGTTCTCCCATATTAACAGAAATTTGATGAAAGAACGTGAGTAGCCCCTCACTATGCTCTAGTTTCCCTTGGGAGATGGTGATCTTTGGAGGTGAAATACTATGAAATTACCATCACCTTTAAGAGTCTGAGCTGTGGTGCAGTGGGTTAAAGGCGTACCAGTTATGCCAGTTGCTGTAAGGCTTCTGTGCTGGCTAGGGTTCGAATCTCCTGGTGGGAAAGTGTTCTAAGGTTATATAATCTCTCTTGCGTGTTTAGGCAAGTTGTGCATTAAGCATAGACACAGAATTCTCCCATATTAACAGGAATTTGATGAAAGAACGTGAGTAGCCCCTCACTATGCTCTAGTTGCCTAGGGAGATGGTGATCTTTGGAGGTGAAATACTCCGAAATTACCATCTCTTTCAAGGGTCTGAGCTGTGGTGCAGTGGGTTAAAGGCGTACCAGTTATGCCAGTTGATGTAAGGCTTCTGTGCTGGCTAGGGTTCGAATCTAATGGTGGGAAAATGTTCAAAGGTTGTATAATCTCTCTTGCATGTTTAGGCAAGTTGTGCATTAAGCATAGACACAGAGTTCTCCCATATTAACAGGAATTTGATGAAAGAACGTGAGTAGCCCCTCACTATGCTCTAGTTTCCCTTGGGAGATGGTGATCTATGGAGGAGAAATACTCCAAAATTACCATCTAATTTAAGGGTCTGAGCTGTGGTGCAGTGGGTTTAAGGCGTACCAGTTATGCCAGTTGATGTAAGGCTTCTGTGCTGGCTAGGGTTCGAATCTTCTGCTGGGAAAGTGTTCTAAGGTTGTATAACCTCTCTTGCGTGTTTAGGCAAGTTGTGCTTTAAGCATAGATACAGAGTTCTCCCATATTAACAGGAATTTGATGAAACAACGTGAGTAGCCCCTCACTATGCTCTAGTTTCCCTTGGGAGATGGTGATCTTTGCAGGTGAAATACTATGAAATTACCATCATTTTTAAGGGTGTGAACTGTGGTGCAGTGGGTTAAAGGCATACGAGTTATGCCAGTTGCTGTAAGGCTTCTGTGCTGGCTAGGGTTCGAATCTTCTGGTGGGAAAGTGTTCTAAGGTTGTATAATCTCTCTTGCGTGTTTAGGCAAGTTGTGCATTAAGCATAGGCACAGAGTTCTCCCATATTAACAGAAATTTGATGAAAGAACGTGAGTAGCCCCTCACTATGCTCTAGTTTCCCTTGGGAGATGGTGATCTTTGGAGGTGAAATACTATGAAATTACCATCACCTTTAAGAGTCTGAGCTGTGGTGCAGTGGGTTAAAGGCGTACCAGTTATGCCAGTTGATGTAAGGCTTCTATGCTGGCTAGGGTTCGAATCTAATGGTGGGAAAATGTTCAAAGGTTGCATAATCTCTCTTGCATGTTTAGGCAAGTTGTGCATTAAGCATAGACACAGAGTTCTCCCATATTAACAGGAATTTGATGAAAGAACGTGAGTTGCCCCTCACTATGCTCTAGTTTCCCTTGGGAGATGGTGATCTATGGAGGAGAAATACTCCAAAATTACCATCTAATTTAAGGGTCTGAGCTGTGGTGCAGTGGGTTTAAGGCGTACCAGTTATGCCAGTTGATGTAAGGCTTCTGTGCTGGCTAGGGTTCGAATCTTCTGGTGGGAAAGTGTTCTAAGGTTGTATAATCTCTCTTGCGTGTTTAGGCAAGTTGTGCTTTAAGCATAGATACAGAGTTCTCCCATATTAACAGGAATTTGATGAAACAACGTGAGTAGCCCCTCACTATGCTCTAGTTTCCCTTGGGAGATGGTGATCTTTGCAGGTGAAATACTATGAAATTACCATCTCTTTTAAGGGTCTGAGTTGTGGTGCATTGGGTTAAATGCGTACCAGTTATGCCAGTTGCTGTAAGGCTTCTGTGATGGCTAGGGTTAGAATCTTCTGGTGGGAAAGTGTTCTAAGGTTGTATAATCTCTCTTTTGATTGTATAGGAAAGTTGTGCATTAAGCATAGACACAGAGTTCTCCCATATTAACAGGAATTTGATGAAAGAATGTGAGTAGCCCCTCACTATGCTCTAGTTGCCTTTGGGAGATGGTGATCTTTGGAGGTGAAATACAATGAAATTACCATCACTTTGAAGGGTCCGAGGTGTAGTGCAGTGGGTTAAAGGCGTACCAGTTATGCCAGTTGCTGTAAGGCTTCTGTGCTGGCTAGAGTTCGAATCTCCTGGTGGGAAAGGGTTCTAAGGTTGTATAATCTCTCTTGTGTGTTTAGGCAAGTTGTGCATTAAGCATAGACACAGAGTTCTCCCATATTAAAAGGAATTTGATGAAAGAACGTGAGTAGCCCCTCACTATGCTCTATTTGCCCTTAAGAGATGGTGATCTTTGGAGGTGAAATACTCCAAAATTACCATCCCTTTTAAGGGTCTGAGCTGTGGTGCAGTGGGTTAAAGGCGTACCAGTTATTCTAGTTGCTGTAAGGCTTCTGTGCTGGCTAGGGTTCGAATCTTCTGGTGGGAAAGTGCTCTAAGGTTGTATAATCTCTCTTGCGTGTTTAGGCAAGTTGTGCATTAAACATAGACACAGAGTTCTCCTATATTAAAAGGAATTTGATGAAAGAACGTGAGTAGCCCCTCACTATGCTCTAGTTGCCCTTGGGAGATGTTGATCTTTGGAGGTGAAATACTCCGAAATCACCATCTCTTTTAAGGGTCTGAGCTGTGGTCCAGTGGGTTAAAGGTGTACCAGTTATGCAGGTTGCTGTAAGGCTTCTGTGCTGGCTAGGGTTCGAATCTCCTGGTGGGAAAGTGTTCTAAGGTTGTATAATCTCTCTTGCGTGTTTAGGCAAGTTGTGCATTAAGCATAGACACAGAGTTCTCCCATATTAACTGTAATTTGATGAAAGAACGTGAGTAGCCCCTCACTATGCTCTAGTTTCCCTTGGGAGGTGGTGATCTTTGGAGGTGAAATACTATGAAATTACCATCACTTTTAAGGGTCTGAGCTGTGATGCGTTGGGTTAAAGGCGTACCAGTTATGCCAGTTGCTGTAAGGCTTCTGTGCTGGCTAGGGTTCGAATCTTCAGGTGGGAAAGTGTTCTAAGGTTGTATAATCTCTCTTGCGTGTTTAGGCAAGTTGTGCATTAAGCATAGATACAGAGTTCTCCCATATTAACAGGAATTTGATGAAAGAACGTGAGTTGCCCCTCACTATGCTCTAGTTGCCCTTGGGAGATGGTGATCTTTGGAGGTGAAATACTCTGAAATTACCATCTCTTTTAAGGGTCTGAGCTGTGGTGCAGTGGGTTAAAGGTGTGCTAGTTGCTGTAAGGCTTCTGTGCTGGCTAGGGTTCGAATCTTCTGGTGGAAAGTGTTCTAAGGTTGTATAATCTCTCTTGCGTGTTTAGGAAAGTTGTGCATTAAGCATAGACACAGAGTTCTCCCATATTAACAGGAATTTGATAAAAGAATGTGAGTAGCCCCTCACTATGCTCTAGTTGCCCTTGGGAGATGGTGATCTTTGGAGTTGAAATACTCCAAAATTACCATCTCTTTTAAGGGGTCTGAGCTGTGGTGCAGTGGGTTAAAGGCGTTCTAGTTATTCCAGTTGCTTTAAGGCTTCTGTGCTGGCTAGGGTTCGAATCTCCTGGTGGGAAAGTTTTCTAAGGTTATATAATCTCTCTTGCGTGTTTAGGCAAGTTGTGCATTAAGCATAAACACAGAGTTCTCCCATATTAACAGGAATTTGATGAAAGAACGAGAGTAGCCCCTCACTATGCTCTAGTTTCCCTTGGGAGATGGTGATCTTTGGAGGTAAATACAATGAAATTACCATCACTTTGAAGGGTCCGAGGTATGGTGCAGTGGGTTAAAGGCGTACCAGTTATGCCAGTTGCTGTAAGGCTTCTGTGCTGGCTAGGGTTCGAATCTCCTGGTGGGAAAGGGTTCTAAGGTTGTATAATCTCTCTTGCATGTTTAGGCAAGTTGTGCATTAACCATAGATACAGAGTTCTCCCATATTAACAGGAATTTGATGAAAGAACGTGAGTTGCCCCTCACTATTCTCTAGTTGCCCTTGGGAGATGGTGATCTTTGGAGGTGAAATACTCCAAAATTACCATATCTTTTAAGGGTCTGAGATGTGGTGCAGTGGGTTAAAGGCGTACCAGTTATGCTAGTTGCTGTAAGGCTTCTGTGCTGGCTAGGGTTCGAATCTCCTGGTGGGAAAGTGTTCTAAGGTTGTATAATGTCTCTTGCGAGTTTAGGATAGTTTTGCATTAAGCATAGACACAGAGTTCTCCCATATTAACAGAAATTTGATGAAAGAACGTGAGTAGCCCCTCACTATGCTCTAGTTTCCCTTGGGAGATGGTGATCTTTGGAGGTGAAATACTATGAAATTACCATCACCTTTAAGAGTCTGAGCTGTGGTGCAGTGGGTTAAAGGCGTTCCAGTTATGCCAGTTGCTGTAAGGCTTCTGTGCTGGCTAGGGTTCGAATCTCCTGGTGGGAAAGTGTTCTAAGGTTATATAATCTCTCTTGCGTGTTTAGGCAAGTTGTGCATTAAGTATAGACACAGAGTTCTCCCATATTAACAGGAATTTGATGAAAGAACGTGAGTAGCCCCTCACTATGCTCTAGTTGCCCTAGGGAGATGGTGATCTTTGGAGGTGAAATACTCCAAAATTACCATCTCTTTCAAGGGTCTGAGCTGTGGTGCAGTGGGTTAAAGGCGTACCAGTTATGCCAGTTGATGTAAGGCTTCTGTGCTGGCTAGGGTTCGAATCTAATGGTGGGAAAATGTTCAAAGGTTGTATAATCTCTCTTGCATGTTTAGGCAAGTTGTGCATTAAGCATAGACACAGAGTTCTCCCATATTAACAGGAATTTGATGAAAGAACGTGAGTAGCCCCTCACTATGCTCAAGTTTCCCTTGGGAGATGGTGATCTATAGAGGAGAAATACTCCAAAATTACCATCTAATTTAAGGGTCTGAGCTGTGGTGCAGTGGGTTTAAGGCGTACCAGTTATGCCAGTTGATGTAAGGCTTCTGTGCTGGCTAGGGTTTGAATCTTCTGGTGGGAAAGTGTTCTAAGGTTGTATAATCTCTCTTACGTGTTTAGGCAAGTTGTGCTTTAAGCATAGATACAGAGTTCTCCCATATTAACAGGAATTTGATGAAACAACGTGAGTAGCCCCTCACTATGCTCTAGTTTCCCTTGGGAGATGGTGATCTTTGCAGGTGAAATACTATGAAATTACCATCATTTTTAAGGGTGTGAACTGTGGTGCAGTGGGTTAAAGGCATACGAGTTATGCCAGTTGCTGTAAGGCTTCTGTTGCTGGCTAGGGTTCGAATCTTCTGGTGGGAAAGTGTTCTAAGGTTGTATAATCTCTCTTGCGTGTTTAGGCAAGTTGTGCATTAAGCATAGACACAGAGTTCTCCCATATTAACAGAAATTTGATGAAAGAACGTGAGTAGCCCCTAACTATGCTCTTGTTTCCCTTGGGAGATGGTGATCTTTGGAGGTGAAATACTATGAAATTACCATCACCTTTAAGAGTCTGAGCTGTGGTGCAGTGGGTTAAAGGCGTACCAGTTTTGCTAGTTGCTGTAAGGCTTCTGTGCTGGCTAGGGTTCGAATCTCCTGGTGGGAAAGTGCTCTAAGGTTGTATAATCTCTCGTGCGTGTTTAGGCAAGTTGTGCATTAAACATAGACACAGAGTTCTCCCACATTAACTGGAATTTGATGAAAGAACGTAAGTAGCCCCTCACTATGTTCTAGTTGCCCCTTGGGAGATGGTGATCTTTGGATGTGAAATACTCCGAAATTACCATCTCTTTTAAGGGTCTAAGCTGTGGTGCAGTGGATTAAGGGCGTACCAGTTATGCAGGTTGCTGTAAGGCTTCTGTGCTGGCTAGGGTTCGAATCTCCTGGTGGGAATGTGTTCTAAGGTTGTATAATCTCTCTTGCGTGTTTAGGCAAGTTGTGCATTAAGCATAGACAAAGAGTTCTCCCATATTAACAGGAATTTGATGAGAGAATGTGAGTAGCCCCTCACTATGCTCTAGTTGCCCTTGGGAGATGGTGATCTTTGGAGGTGAAATACTCCGAAATTACCATCTCTTTTTAAGGGTCTGAGCTGTAGTGCAGTGGGTTAAAGGCGTACCAGTTATGCCAGTTGCTGTAAGGCTTCTGTGCTGGCTAGGGTTCGAATCTCCTGGTGGGAAAGTGTTCTAAGGTTGTATAATCTCTCTTGCATGTTTAGGCAAGTTGTGCATTAAGCATAGACACAGAGTTCTCCCATATTAACAGGAATTTGATGAAAGAACGTGAGTAGCCCCCTCACTATGCTCTAGTTTCCCTTGGGAGATGGTGATCTTTGGAGGTGAAATACTCCAAAATTACCATATCTTTTAAGAGTCTGAGCTGTGGTGCAGTGGGTTAAAGGCATATCAGTTATGCCAGTTGCTGTAAGGCTTCTGTGCTGGCTAGGGTTCGAATTTTCTGGTGGGAAAGTGTTCTAAGGTTGTATAATCTATCTTGCGTGTTTAGGCAAGTTGTGCATTAAGCATAGACACAGAGTTCTCCCATATTAACAGTAATTTGATGAAAGAACGTGAGTAGCCCCTCACTATG
This sequence comes from Procambarus clarkii, assembly GCF_040958095.1. Classification (NCBI taxonomy): domain Eukaryota; kingdom Metazoa; phylum Arthropoda; class Malacostraca; order Decapoda; family Cambaridae; genus Procambarus; species Procambarus clarkii. The sequence goes on along the minus strand of NC_091228.1, from coordinate 16,424,985 downwards.
CGCTAGTTTCCCTTGGGAGGTGGTGATCTTTGGAGGTGAAATACTCTGAAATTACCATCTTTTTTAAGGGTCTGAGCTGTGGTACAGTGGGTTTAAGGTGTACCAGTTATGCTAGTTGCTGTAAGGCTTCTGTGCTGGCTAGGGTTCGAATCTCCTGGTGGAAAGTGTTCTAAGGTTGTATAATCTCTCTTGCGTGTTTAGGCAAGTTGTGCATTAAGCATAGACACAGAGTTCTCCCATATTAACAGGAATTTGATGAAAGAATGTGAGTAGCCACTCACTATGCTCTAGTTGCCCTTGGGAGATGGTGATCTTTGGAGTTGAAATACTTCAAAATTACCATCTCTTTTAAGGGGTCTGAGCTGTGGTGCAGTAGGTTAAAGGCGTTCTAGTTATTCCAGTTGCTTTAAGGCTTCTGTGCTGGCTAGGGTTCGAATCTCCTGGTGGGAAAGTTTTCTAAGGTTGTAAAATCTCTCTTGCGTGTTTAGGCAAGTTGTGCATTAAGCATAGACACAGAGTTCTCCCATATTAACAGGAATTTGATGAAAGAACGTGAGTAGCCCCTCACTATGCTCTAGTTTCCCTTGGGAGATGGTGATCTTTGGAGGTAAATACAATGAAATTACCATCACTTTGAAGGGTCCGAGGTGTGGTGCAGTGGGTTAAAGGCGTACCAGTTATGCCAGTTGCTGTAAGGCTTCTGTGCTGGCTAGGGTTCGAATCTCCTGGTGGGAAAGTGTTCTAAGGTTGTATAATCTCTCTTGCGTGTTTAGGCAAGTTGTGCATTAACCATAGATACAGAGTTCTCCCATATTAACAGGAATTTGATGAAAGAATGTGAGTTGCCCCTCACTATTCTCTAGTTGCCCTTGGGAGACTTGATCTTTGGAGGTGAAATACTCCGAAATTACCATATCTTTTAAGGGTCTGAGCTGTGGTGCAGTGGGTTAAAGGCGTACCAGTTATGCTTGTTGCTGTAAGGCTTCTGTGCTGGCTAGGGTTCGAATCTCCTGTTGGGAAAGTGTTCTAAGGTTGTATAATCTCTCTTGCGTGTTTAGGCAAGTTTTGCATTAACCATAGATACAGAGTTCTCCCATATTAACAGGAATTTGATGAAAGAACGTGAGTTGCCCCTCACTATTCTCTAGTTGCCCTTGGGAGACTTGATCTTTGGAGGTGAAATACTCCAAAATTACCATCTCCTTCAAGGGTCTGAGCTGTGGTGCAGTGGGTTAAAAGCGTACCAGTTATGCCAGTTGCTGTAAGGCTTCTGTGCTGGCTAGGGTTCGAATCTTCTATTGGGAAAGTGTTCTAAGGTTGTATAATCTCTCTTGCGTGTTTAGGCAAGTTGTGCATTAAGCATAGACAGAGAGTTCTCCCATATTAACAGGAATTTGATGAAAGACCGTGAGTTGCCCCTCACTATTCTCTAGTTGCCCTTGGGAGATGGTGATCTTTGGAGGTGAAATACTCCGAAATTACCATATCTTTTAAGGGTCTGAGCTGTGGTGCAGTGGGTTAAAGGCGTACCAGTTTTGCTAGTTGCTGTAAGGCTTCTGTGCTGGCTAGGGTTCGAATCTCCTGGTGGGAAAGTGTTCTAAGGTTGTATAATCTATCTTGCATGTTTAGGCAAGTTTTGCATTAAGTATAGACACAGAGTTCTCCCATATTAACAGGAATTTGATGAAAGAATGTGAGTAGCCCCTCACTATGCTCTAGTTGCCCTTGGGAGATGGTGATCTTTGGAGGTGAAATACTCCAAAATTACCATCTCTTTAAAGGGGTCTGATCTGTGGTGCAGTGGGTTAAAGGCGTTCTAGTTATTCCAGTTGCTTTAAGGCTTCTGTGCTGGCTGGGGTTCGAATCTCCTGGTGGGAAAGTTTTCTAAGGTTGTATAATCTCTCTTGCGTGTTTAGGCAAGTTGTGCATTAAGCATAGACACAGAGTTCTCCCATATTAACAGGAATTTGATGAAAGAACGTGAGTAGCCCCTCACTATGCTCTAGTTTCCCTTGGGAGATGGTGATCTTTCGAGGTAAAACACTATGAAATTACCATCACTTTTAAGGGTCTGAGCTGTGGTGCAGTGGGTTAAAGGCGTACCAATTTAGCCAGTTGCTGTAAGGCTTCTGTGCTGGCTAGAGATCGAATCTCCTGGTGGGAAAGTGTTCTAAGGTTGTATAATCTCTCTTGCGTGTTTAGGCAAGTTGTGCATTAAGCATAGACACAGAGTTCTCCCATATTAACAGGAATTTGATGAAAGAATGTGAGTAGCCCCTCACAATGCTCTATTTGCCCTTGGGAGATGGTGATCTTTGGAGGTGAAATACTCCAAAATTACTATCTCTTTTAAGGGGTCTGAGCTGTGGTGCAGTGGGTTAAAGGCGTTCTAGTTATTCCAGTTGCTTTAAGGCTTCTGTGCTGGCTAGGGTTCGAGTCTCCTGGTGGGAAAGTTTTCTAAGGTTGTATAATCTCTCTTGCATGTTTAGGCAAGTTGTGCATTAAGCATAGACACAGAGTTCTCCCATATTAACAGGAATTTGATGAAAGAACGTGAGTAGCCCCTCACTATGCTCTAGTTTCCCTTGGGAGATGGTGATCTTTGGAGGTGAAATACAATGAAATTACCATCACTTAGAAGGGTCCGAGCTGTGGTGCAGTGAGTTAAAGGCGTACCAGTTATGCCAGTTGCTGTAAGGCTTCTGTGCTGGCTAGAGATCGAATCTCCTGGTGGGAAAGTGTTCTAAGGTTGTATAATCTCTCTTGCGTGTTTAGGCAAGTTGTACATTGGGCATAGATAAAGAGTTCTCCCATATTAACAGGAATTTGATGAGAGAATGTGAGTAGCCCCTCACTATGCTCTAGTTGCCCTTGGGAGATGGTGATCTTTGGAGGTGAAATACTCCGAAATTACCATCTCTTTTTAAGGGTCTGAGCTGTAGTGCAGTGGGTTAAAGGCGTACCAGTTATGCCAGTTGCTGTAAGGCTTCTGTGCTGGCTAGGGTTCGAATCTCCTGGTGGGAAAGTGTTCTAAGGTTGTATAATCTCTCTTGCATGTTTAGGCAAGTTGTGCATTAAGCATAGACACAGAGTTCTCCCATATTAACAGGAATTTGATGAAAGAACGTGAGTAGCCCCTCACTATGCTCTAGTTTCCCTTGGGAGATGGTGATCTTTGGAGGTGAAATACTCCGAAATTACCATATCTTTTAAGAGTCTGAGCTGTGGTGCAGTGGGTTAAAGGCGTATCAGTTATGCCAGTTGCTGTAAGGCTTCTGTGCTGGCTAGGGTTCGAATTTTCTGGTGGGAAAGTGTTCTAAGGTTGTATAATCTCTCTTGCGTGTTTAGGCAAGTTGTGCATTAAGCATAGATACAGAGTTCTCCCATATTAACAGGAATTTGATGAAACAACGTGAGTAGCCCCTCACTATGCTCTAGTTTCCCTTGGGAGATGGTGATCTTTGCAGGTGAAATACTATTAAATTACCATCATTTTTAAGGGTCTGAACTGTGGTGCAGTGGGTTAAAGGCATACGAGTTATGCCAGTTGCTGTAAGGCTTCTGTGCTGGCTAGGGTTCGAATCTCCTGGTGGGAAAGTGTTCTAAGGTTGTATAATCTCTCTTGCATATTTAGGCAAGTTGTGCATTAAGCATAGACACAGAGTTCTCCCATATTAACAGAAATTTGATGAAAGAACGTGAGTAGCCGCTCACTATGCTCTAGTTTCCCTTGGGAGATGGTGATCTTTGGGGGTGAAATACTCCGAAATTACCATCTCTTTTAAGGGTCTGAGCTGTGGTGCAGTGGGTTAAATGCGTACCAGTTATGCCAGTTGCTGTAAGGCTTCTGTGATGGCTAGGGTTCGAATCTTCTGGTGGGAAAGTGTTCTAAGGTTGTATAATCTCTCTTTTGATTGCTTAGGAAAGTTGTGCATTAAGCATAGACACAGAGTTCTCCCATATTAACAGGAATTTGATGAAAGAATGTGAGTAGCCCCTCACTATGCTCTAGTTGCCTTTGGGAGATGGTGATCTTTGGAGGTGAAATACTCCAAAATTACCATCTCTTTTAAGGGGTCTGAGCTGTGGTGCAGTGGGTTAAAGGCGTTCTAGTTATGCCAGTTCCTGTAAGGTTTCTGTGCTGGCTAGGGTTCGAATCTCCTGGTGGGAAAGTGTTCTAAGGTTGTATAATCTCTCTTGCGTGTTTAGGCAAGTTGTGTATTAAGCATAGATACAGAGTTCGCCCATATTAACAGGAATTTGATGAAAGAACGTGAGTTGCCCCTCACTATGCTCTAGTTGCCCTTGGGAGATGGTGATCTTTGGAGTTGAAATACTCCAAAATTACCATCTATTTTAAGGGGTCTGAGCTGTGGTGCAGTGGGTTAAAGGCGTTCTAGTTATTCCAGTTGCTTTAAGGCTTCTGTGCTTGCTTGGGTTCGAATCTCCTGGTGGGAAAATTTTCTAAGGTTGTATAATCTCTCTTGCGTGTTTAGGCAAGTTGTGCATTAAGCATAGACACAGAGTTCTCCCATATTAACAGGAATTTGATGAAAGAATGTGAGTAGCCCCTCACTATGCTCTAGTTTCCCTTGGGAGATGGTGATCTTTGGAGTTAAATACAATGAAATTACCATCACTTTGAAGGGTTCGAGGTGTGGTGCAGTGGGTTAAAGGCGTACCAGTTGTGCCAGTTGCTGTAAGGCTTCCGTGCTGGCTAGAGTTCAAATCTCCTGGTGGGAAAGTGTTCTAAGGTTGTATAATCTCTCTTGTGTGTTTAGGCAAGTTGTGCATTAAGCATAGACACAGAGTTCTCCCATATTAACAGGAATTTGATGAAAGAACGTGAGTAGCCCCTCACTATGCTCTATTTGCCCTTAAGAGATGGTGATCTTTGGAGGTGAAATACTCGAAAATTACCATCCCTTTTAAGGGTCTGAGCTGTGGTGCAGAGGGTTAAAGGCATACCAGTTATGCTAGTTGCTGTAAGGCTTCTGTGCTGGCTATGGTTCGAATCTCCTGGTGGGAAAGTGTTCTAAGGTTGTATAAGCTCTCTTGCGAGTTTAGGCAAGTTGTGCATTAAGCATAGACACAGAGTTCTCCCATATTAACAGGAATTTGATGAAAGAATGTGAGTAGCCCCTCACTATGCTCTACTTGCCCTTGGGAGATGGTGATCTTTGGAGGTGAAATACTCCAAAATTACCATCTTTTTTAAGGGGTCTGAGCTGTGGTGCAGTGGGTTAAAGGCGTTCAAGTTATTCCAGTTGCTTTAAGGCTTCTGTGCTGGCTAGGGTTCGAGTCTCCTGGTAGGAAAGTTTTCTAAGGTTGTATAATCTCTCTTGCATGTTTAGGCAAGTTGTGCATTAAGCATAGACAAAGAGTTCTCTCATATTAACAGGAATTTGATGAGTAAATGTGAGTAGCCCCTCACTATGCTCTAGTTGCCCTTGGGAGATGGTGATCTTTGGAGGTGAAATACTCCGAAATTAACATCTCTTTTAAGGGGTCTGAGCTGTGGTGCAGTGGGTTAAAGCCGTACCAGGTATTCCAGTTGCTTTAAGGCTTCTGTGCTTTCTAGGGTTCGAATCTCCTGGTGGGAAAGTGTTCTAAGGTTGTATAATCTCTCTTGCGTGTTTAGGCAAGTTGTGCATTAAGCATAGACACAGAGTTCTCCCATATTAACAGGAATTTGATGAAAGAACGTGAGTAGCCTGTCACTATGCTCTAGTTTCCCTTGGGAGATGGTGATGTTTGGAGTTGAAATACTCCGAAATTATCATCTCTTTTTAAGGGTCTGAGCTGTGGTGCAGTGGGTTAAGGTGGCATATCAACTAAAAATTACAAGTGGTCAATTTGCTTATAAATTTATTTATGAAATGGTTATAGAAAGGGCTGTAGCTGGTCCAAGTTTCACCATCACACCCTAAACAGAAAAGGAGAAAAAAAATACACAACGAATTATGCAACGAATTTTCAAATAGTTTCAGGGAACACATGTGTCAACTAAAATCATTTCTATAACACTCAGATATTAGATTTAGCACATAATAAAGGATTCTAGTGATCAGTTTTATGAAAAAAGTGTTTAGTGCAATAATATAATTATTCAAAGTTACCCTACTAAAATATATGCAATATATGATATTTATAAATTTTTATAAAATCAACAAACAGCCTTTGGACTAAAATGTCTACGCCACGTTGTAGAAGCGCAAGCGCTACATATAAGGTGAAATTTGCATGTAAATTGATTAATAAATGAAAGCTCTGAAGTACTTTGAAGGTGTAAATTACTTTCCAGAGTAAAATAAAGATCCAAGTTCGGCCACCTGTAGCTGAGCTTGACTTCGACAGATTTCGTTCATAATTGGCACCCTTGCAGATAGGCATCTATTGAGCATGGTGTGCAAGTTTCATGCAAATCCCTTTATAACAAACGAGAAAAAAAAAATGGCCAAAAAAAAAAAGAAAAAAAAAAGAAAACATTTTTTTTTTTAATATAAATATATTGCACATACATATTACAATTATTACAAGAGTTTGTGCTTCTACAGCATATAGTAGACAATTTAGTTGACACATGTGTTCCCTGAGATTATTTGAGAATGTTGAACATTCGTTGCATAATACGTTGTGTATTTTTTTCTCCTTTTCTGTTTAGGGTGTGATGGCGAAACTTGGACCAGTTGCAGCCCTTTCTATAACCATTTCATAAATAAATTTATAAGCAAATTGAACAACTTTTATTTAAATGATATGCCCCCTTAAAGGCATATCAGTTATGCCAGTTGCTGTAAGGCTTCTGTGCTGGCTAGGGTTCGAATCTCCTGGTGGGAAAGTGTTCTAAGGTTGTATAATCTCTCTTGCATGTTTAGGCAAGTTGTGCATTAAGCATAGACACAGAGTTCTCCCATATTAAAAGGAATTTGATGAAAGAACGTGAGTAGCCCCTCACTATGCTCTAGTTTCCCTTGGGAGATGGTGATCTTTGGAGGTGAAATACTCCGAAATTACCATATCTTTTAAGAGTCTGAGCTGTGTTGCAGTGGGTTAAAGGCGTATCAGTTATGCCAGTTGCTGTAAGGCTTCTGTGCTGGCTAGGGTTCGAATCTTCTGGTGGGAAAGTGTTCTAAGGTTGTATAATCTCTCTTGCATGTTTAGGCAAGTTGTGCATTAAGCATAGATACAGAGTTCTCCCATATTAACAGGAATTTGATGAAAAAACGTGAGTAGCCCCTCACTATGCTATAATTTCCCTTGGGAGATGGTGATCTTTGAAGTTGAAATACTCCAAAATTACCATCTATTTTAAGAGTCTGAGGTGTGGTGCAGTGGGTTAAAGGCGTACCAGTTATGCCAGTTGCTGTAAGGCGTCTGTGCTGGCTAGGGTTCGAATCTTCTGGTCGGAAAGTGTTCTAAGGTTGTATAATCTCTCTTGCGTGTTTAGGCAAGTTGTGCATTAAGCATAGATACAGAGTTCTCCCATATTAACAGGAATTTGATGAAAGAACGTGAGTAGCCCCTCACTATGCTCTAGTTTTCCTTGGAAGATGGTGATCTTTGGAGGTGAAATACTATGAAATTACCATCACTTTTAAGGGTCTGAGCTCTGGTGCAGTGGGTTAAAGGCGTACCAGTTATGCCAGTTGCTGTAAGGCTTCTGTGCTGGCTAGGGTTCGAATCTCCTGGTGGGAAAGTGTTCTAAGGTTGTATAATCTCTCTTGCGTGTTTAGGCAAGTTGTGCATTAAGCATAGATACAGAGTTCTCCCATATTAACAGGAATTTGATGAAAGAACGTGAGTAGCCCCTCACTATGCTCTAGTTGCCCTAGGGAGATGTTGATCTTTGGGGGTGAAATACTCCAAAATTACCATCTCTTTTAAGGGTCTGAGCTGTGGTTTAGTGGATTAAAGGCGTACCAGTTATGCCAGTTGCTGTAAGTCTTCTGTGCTGGCTAGGGTTCGAATCTCCTGGTGGGAAAGTGTTCTAAGGTTGTATAATCTCTCTTGCGTGTTTAGGCAAGTTGTGCATTAAACATAGACACAGAGTTCTCCCATATTAACAGGAATTTGATGAAAGAACGTGAGTAGCCCCTCACTATGCTCTAGTTGCCCTTGGGAGATGTTGATCTTTGGAGGTGAAATACTCCGAAATCACCATCTCTTTTAAGGGTCTGAGCTGTGGTCCAGTAGGTTAAAGGTGTACCAGTTATGCAAGTTGCTGTAAGGTTTCTGTGCTGGCTAGGGTTCGAATCTCCTGGTGGGAAAGTGTTCTAAGGTTGTATAATCTCTCTTGCGTGTTTAGGCAAGTTGTGCATTAAGCATAGACACAGATTTCTCCCATATTAACAGGAATTTGATGAAAGAATGTGAGTAGCCCCTCACTATGCTCTAGTTGCCCTTGGGAGATGGTGATCTTTGGAGTTGAAATACTCCAAAATTACCATCTCTTTTAAGGGGTCTGATCTGTGGTGCAGTGGGTTAAAGGCGTTCTAGTTATTCCAGATGCTTTAAGGCTTCTGTGCTTGCTAGGGTTCGAATCTCCTGGTGGGAAAATTTTCTAAGGTTGTATAATCTCTCTTGCGTGTTTAGGCAAGTTGTGCATTAAGCATAGACACAGAGTTCTCCCATATTAACAGGAATTTGATGAAAGAATGTGAGTAGCCCCTCACTATGCTCTAGTTTCCCTTGGGAGATGGTGATCTTTGGAGTTAAATACAATGAAATTACCATCACTTTGAAGGGTTCGAGGTGTGGTGCAGTGGGTTAAAGGCGTACCAGTTATGCCAGTTGCTGTAAGGCTTCTGTGCTGGCTAGAGTTCGAATCTCCTGGTGGGAAAGTGTTCTAAGGTTGTATAATCTCTCTTGTGTGTTTAGGCAAGTTGTGCATTAAGCATAGACACAGAGTTCTCCCATATTAACAGGAATTTGATGAAAGAACGTGAGTAGCCCCTCACTATGCTCTATTTGCCCTTAAGAGATGGTGATCTTTGGAGGTGAAATACTCCAAAATTACCATCCCTTTTAAGAGTCTGAGCTGTTGTGCAGAGGGTTAAAGGCATACCAGTTATGCTAGTTGCTGTAAGGCTTCTGTGCTGGCTAGGGTTCGAATCTCCTGGTGGGAAAGTGTTCTAAGGTTGTATAAGCTCTCTTGCGAGTTTAGGCAAGTTGTGCATTAAGCATAGACACAGAGTTCTCCCATATTAACAGGAATTTGATGAAAGAATGTGAGTAGCCCCTCACTATGCTCTACTTGCCCTTGGGAGATGGTGATCTTTGAAGGTGAAATACTTCAAAATTACCATCTTTTTTAAGGGGTCTGAGCTGTGGTGCAGTGGGTTAAAGGCGTTCTAGTTATTCCAGTTGCTTTAAGGCTTCTGTGCTGGCTAGGGTTCGAGTCTCCTGGTGGGAAAGTTTTCTAAGGTTGTATAATCTCTCTTGCATGTTTAGGCAAGTTGTGCATTAAGCATAGACAAAGAGTTCTCTCATATTAACAGGAATTTGATGAGAGAATGTGAGTAGCCCCTCACTATGCTCTAGTTGCCCTTGGGAGATGGTGATCTTTGGAGGTGAAATACTCCAAAATTAACATCTCTTTTAAGGGGTCTGAGCTGTGGTGCAGTGGATTAAAGCCGTACCACGTATTCCAGTTGCTTTAAGGCTTCTGTGCTTTCTAGGGTTCGAATCTCCTGGTGGGAAAGTGTTCTAAGGTTGTATAATCTCTCTTGCGTGTTTAGGCAAGTTGTGCATTAAGCATAGACACAGAGTTCTCCCATATTAACAGGAATTTGATGAAAGAACGTGAGTAGCTTATCACTATGATCTAGTTTCCCATTGGGAGATGGTGATGTTTGGAGTTGAAATACTCCGAAATTATCATCTCTTTTTAAGGGTCTGAGCTGTGGTGCAGTGGGTTAAGGGGGCATATCAACTAAAAATTACAAGTGGTCAATTTGCTTATAAATTTATTTATGAAATGGTTATAAAAAGGGCTGTAGCTGGTCTGAGTTTCACCATCACACCCTAAACAGAAAAGGAGAAAAAAAATACACAACGAATTATGCAACGAATTTTCAAATAGTTTCAGGGAACACATGTGTCAACTAAAATCATTTCTATAACACTCAGATATCAGATTTAGCACATAATAAAGGATTCTAGTGATCAGTTTTATGAAAAAAGTGTTTAGTGCAATAATATAATTATTCAAAGTTACCCTACTAAAATATATGCAATATATGATATTTATAAATTTTTTATAAAATCAACAAATAGCCTTTGGACTAAATTGTCTACGCCATGTTGTAGAAGCACAAAAGCTACATATAATGTGAAATTTGCATGTAAATTGATTAATAAATGAAAGCTCTGAAGTACTTTGAAGGTGTAAATTACTTTCCAGAGTAAAATAAAGATCCAAGTTCGGCCACCTGTAGCTGAGCTTGACTTCGACAGATTTCGTTCATAATTGGCACCCTGGCAGATAGGCATCTATTAAGCAAGGTGTGCAAGTTTCATGCAAATCCCTTGATAACAAACGAGAAAAAAAAATTGGCCAAAAAAAAAAAAAGAAAAAAAAAAAAGAAAAAAGAAAAATTAAATATAAATATATTGCACATACATATTACAATTATTACAAGAGTTTGTGCTTCTACAGCACATAGTAGACATTTTAGTTGACACATGTGTTCCCTGAGATTATTTGAGAATGTTGAACATTCGTTGCATAATACGTTGTGTATTTTTTTTGTCCTTTTCTGTTTAGGGTGTGATGGTGAAACTTGGACCAGTTGCAGCCCTTTCTATAACCATTTCATAAATAAATTTATAAGCAAATTGAACAACTTTTATTTAAATGATATGCCCCCTTAAAGGCGTATCAGTTATGCCAGTTGCTGTAAGGCTTCTGTGCTGGCTAGGGTTCGAATCTCCTGGTGGGAAAGTGTTCTAAGGTTGTATAATCTCTCTTGCATGTTTAGGCAAGTTGTGCATTAAGCATAGACACAGAGTTCTCCCATATTAAAAGGAATTTGATGAAAGAACGTGAGTAGCCCCTCACTATGCTCTAGTTTCCCTTGGGAGATGGTGATCTTTGGAGGTGAAATACTCCGAAATTACCATATCTTTTAAGAGTCTGAGCTGTGTTGCAGTGGGTTAAAGGCGTACCAGTAATGCCAGTTGCTGTAAGGCGTCTGTGCTGGCTAGAGTTCGAATCTTCTGGTCGGAAAGTGTTCTAAGGTTGTATAATCTCTCTTGCGTGTTTAGGCAAGTTGTGCATTAAGCATAGATACAGAGTTCTCCCATATTAACAGGAATTTGATGAAAGAACGTGAGTAGCCCCTCACTATGCTCTAGTTGCCCGAGGGAGATGGTGATCTTTGGGGGTGAAATACTCCAAAATTACCATCTCTTTTAAGGGTCTGAGCTGTGGTGCAGTGGATTAAAGGCGTACCAGTTATGCCAGTTGCTGTAAGTCTTCTGTGCTGGCTAGGGTTCGAATCTCCTGGTGGGAAAGTGTTCTAAGGTTGTATAATCTCTCTTGCGTGTTTAGGCAAGTTGTGCATTAAGCATAGACACAGAGTTCTCCCATATTAACAGGAATTTGATGAAAGAATGTGAGTAGCCCCCTCACTATGCTCTAGTTTCCCTTGGGAGATGGTGATCTTTGGAGGTGAAATACTATGAAATTACCATCACTTTTAAGGGTCTGAGCTCTGGTGCAGTGGGTTAAAGGCAAACCAGTTATGCCAGTTGCTGTAAGGCTTCTGTGCTGGCTAGGGTTCGAATCTCCTGGTGGGAAAGTGTTCTAAGGTCATATAATCTCTCTTGCGTGTTTAGGCAAGTTGTGTATTAAGCATAGATACAGAGTTCTCCCATATTAACAGGAATTTGATGAAAGAACGTGAGTTGCCCCTCACTATGCTCTAGTTGCCCTTGGGAGATGGTGATCTTCGGAGGTGAAATACTCCGAAATTACCATATGTTTTAAGGGTCTGAGCTGTGGTGCAGTGGGTTAAAGGCGTACCAGTTATGCTAGTTGCTGTAAGGCTTCTGTGCTGGCTAGGGTTCGAATCTCCTGGTGGGAAAGTGTTCTAAGGTTGTATAATCTCTCTTGCGTGTTTAGGCAAGTTGTGCATTAAGCATAGACACAGAGTTCTCCCATATTAACAGGAATTTGATGAAAGAATGTGAGTAGCCCCTCACTATGCTCTAGTTGCCCTTGGGAGATGGTGATCTTTGGAGTTGAAATACTCCAAAATTACCATCTCTTTTAAGGGGTCTGAGCTGTGGTGCAGTGGGTTAAAGGCGTTCTAGTTATTCCAGTTGCTTTAAGGCTTCTGTGCTTGCTAGGGTTCGAATCTCCTGGTGGGAAAATTTTCTGAGGTTGTATAATCTCTCTTGCGTGTTTAGGCAAGTTGTGCATTAAGCATAGACACAGAGTTCTCCCATATTAACAGGAATTTGATGAAAGAATGTGAGTAGCCCCTCACTATGCTCTAGTTTCCCTTGGGAGATGGTGATCTTTGGAGTTAAATACAATGAAATTACCATCACTTTGAAGGGTTCGAGGTGTGGTGCAGTGGGTTAAAGGCGTACCAGTTATGCCAGTTGCTGCAAGGCTTCTGTGCTGGCTAGAGTTCGAATCTCCTGGTGGGAAAGTGTTCTAAGGTTGTATAATCTCTCTTGTGTGTTTAGGCAAGTTGTGCATTAAGCATAGACACAGAGTTCTCCCATATTAACAGGAATTTCATGAAAGAACGTGAGTAGCCCCTCACTATGCTCTATTTGCCCTTAAGAGATGGTGATCTTTGGAGGTGAAATACTCCAAAATTACCATCCCTTTTAAGGGTCTGAGCTGTGGTGCAGAGGGTTAAAGGCATACCAGTTATGCTAGTTGCTGTAAGGCTTCTGTGCTGGCTAGGGTTCGAATCTTCTGGTGGGAAAGTGCTCTAAGGTTGTATAATCTCTCTTGCGTGTTTAGGGAAGTTGTGCATTAAACATAGACACAGAGTTCTCCCATATTAACAGGAATTTGATGAAAGAACGTGAATAGCCCCACACTATGCTCTAGTTGCTCTTGGGAGATGTTGATCTTTGGAGGTGAAATATTCCGAAATCACCATCTCTTTTAAGGGTCTGAGCTGTGGTCCAGTGGGTTAAAGGTGTACTAGTTATGCAGGTTGCTGTAAGGCTTCTGTGCTGGCTAGGGTTCGAATCTCCTGGTGGGAAAGTGTTCTAAGGTTGTATAATCTCTCTTGCGTGTTTAGGCAAGTTGTGCATTAAGCATAGACACAGAGTTCTCCCATATTAACAGTAATTTGATGAAAGAACGAGAGTAGCCCCTCACTATGCTCTAGTTTCCCTTGGGAGATGGTGATCTTTGGAGGTGAAATACTATTAAATTACCATCACTTTTAAGGGTCTGAGCTGTGGTGCAGTGGGTTAAAGGCGTACCAGTTATGCCAGTTGCTGTAAGGTTTCTGTGCTGGCTAGGGTTCGAATCTCCTGGTGGGAAAGTGTTCTAAGGTTGTATAATCTCTCTTGCGTGTTTAGGCAAGTTGTGCATTAAGCATAGACACAGAGTTCTCCCATATTAACAGGAATTTGATGAAAGAATGTGAGTAGCCCCTCACTATGCTCTAGTTGCCCTTGGGAGATGGTGATATTTGGAGTTAAATACAATGAAATTACCATCACTTTGAAGGGTCCGAGGTGTGGTGCAGTGGGTTAAAGGCGTACCAGTTATGCCAGTTGCTGTAAGGCTTCTGTGCTGGCTAGAGTTCGAATCTCCTGGTGGGAAAGTGTTCTAACGTTGAATAATCTCTCTTGTGTGTTTAGGCAAGTTGTGCATTAAGCATAGACACAGAGTTCTCCCATATTAACAGGAATTTGATGAAAGAACGTGAGTAGCCCCTCACTATGCTCAAGTTTCCCTTGGGAGATGGTGATCTTTGGAGGTGAAATACTATGAAATTACCATCACTTTTAAGGGTCTGAGCTGTGGTGCAGTGGGTTAAAGGCGTTCCAGTTACGCCAGTTGCTGTAAGGCTTCTGTGCTGGCTAGGGTTCGAATCTCCTGGTGGGAAAGTGTTCTAAGGTTGTATAATCTCTCTTGTGTGTTTAGACAAGTTGTGCATTAAGCATAGACACAGAGTTCTCCCATATTAAAAGGAATTTGATGAAACAACGTGAGTAGCCCCTCACTATGCTCTATTTGCCCTTAAGAGATGGTGATCTTTGGATGTGAAATACTCCAAAATTACCATCCCTTTTAAGGGTCTGAGCAGTGGTGCAGTGGGTTAATGGCGTACCAGTTATGCTAGTTGCTGTAAGGCTTCTGTGCTGGCAAGGGTTCGAATCTTCTGGTGGGAAAGTGCTCTAAGGTTGTATAATCTCTCTTGCGTGTTTACGCAAGTTGTGCATTAAACATAGACACAGAGTTCTCCCATATTAACAGGAATTTGATGAAAGAACGTGAGTAGCCCCTCACTATGCTCAAGTTTCCCTTGGGAGATGGTGATCTTTGGAGGTGAAATACTATGAAATTACCATCACTTTTAAGGGTCTGAGCTGTGGTGCAGTGGGTTAAAGGCGTTCCAGTTACGCCAGTTGCTGTAAGGCTTCTGTGCTGGCTAGGGTTCGAATCTCCTGGTGGGAAAGTGTTCTAAGGTTGTATAATCTCTCTTGTGTGTTTAGACAAGTTGTGCATTAAGCATAGACACAGAGTTCTCCCATATTAAAAGGAATTTGATGAAACAACGTGAGTAGCCCCTCACTATGCTCTATTTGCCCTTAAGAGATGGTGATCTTTGGATGTGAAATACTCCAAAATTACCATCCCTTTTAAGGGTCTGAGCAGTGGTGCAGTGGGTTAATGGCGTACCAGTTATGCTAGTTGCTGTAAGGCTTCTGTGCTGGCAAGGGTTCGAATCTTCTGGTGGGAAAGTGCTCTAAGGTTGTATAATCTCTCTTGCGTGTTTACGCAAGTTGTGCATTAAACATAGACACAGAGTTCTCCCATATTAACAGGAATTTGATGAAAGAACGTGAATAGCCCCACACTATGCTCTAGTGGCTCTTGGGAGATGTTGGTCTTTGGAGGTGAAATATTCCGAAATCAACATCTCTTTTAAGGGTCTGAGCTGTGGTCCAGTGGGTTAAGGTGTACTAGTTATGCAGGTTGCTGTAAGGCTTCTGTGCTGACTAGGGTTCGAATCTCCTGGAGGGAAAGTGTTCTAAGGTTGTATAATCTCTCTTGCGTGTTTAGGCAAGTTGAGCATTAAGCATAGACACAGAGTTCTCCCATATTAACAGTAATTTGATGAAAGAACGAGAGTAGCCCCTCACTATGCTCTAGTTTCCCTTGGAAGATGGTGATCTTTGGAGGTGAAATACTATGAAATTACCATCACTTTTAAGGGTCTGAGCTGTGGTGCAGTGGGTTAAAGGCGTACCAGTTATGCCAGTTGCTGTAAGGTTTCTGTGCTGGCTAGGGTTCGAATCTCCTGGTGGGAAAGTGTTCTAATGTTGTATAATCTCTCTTGCGTGTTTAGGCAAGTTGTGCATTAAGCATAGACACAGAGTTCTCCCATATTAACAGGAATTTGATGAAAGAATGTGAGTAGCCCCTCACTATGCTCTAGTTGCCCTTAGGAGATGGTGATCTTTGGAGTTAAATACAATGAAATTACCATCACTTTGAAGGGTCTGAGGTGTGGTGCAGTGGGTTAAAGGCGTACCAGTTATGCCAGTTGCTGTAAGGCTTCTGTGCTGGCTAGAGTTCGAATCTCCTGGTGGGAAAGTGTTTCAAGATTGAATAATCTCTCTTGTGTGTTTAGGCAAGTTGTGCATTAAGCATAGACACAGAGTTCTCCCATATTAACAGGAATTTGATGAAAGAACGTGAGTAGCCCCTCACTATGCTCTATTTGCCCATAAGAGGTGGTGATCTTTGGAGGTGAAATACTCCAAAATTACCATCCCTTTTAAGGGTCTGAGCTGTGGTGCAGAGGGTTAAAGGCATACCAGTTATGCTAGTTGCTGTAAGGCTTCTGTGCTGGCTAGGGTTCGAATCTTCTGGTGGGAAAGTGTTCTAAGGTTGTATAATGTTTCTTGCCTGTTTAGGCAAGTTGTGCATTAAGCATAGACACAGAGGTCTCCCATATTAACAGGAATTTGATGAAAGAACGTGAGTAGCCTATCACTATGCTCTAGTTTCCCTTGGGAGATGGTGATCTTTCGAGGTGAAATACTCCGAAATTACCATCTCTTTTTAAGGGTCTGAGCTGTGGTGAAGTGGGTTAAAGGTGTACCAGTTATGCCAGTTGCTGTAAGGCTTCTGTGCTGGCTAGGGTTCGAATCTCCTGGTGGGAAAGTGTTCTAAGGTTGTATAATCTTTCTTGCGTGTTTAGGCAAGTTGTGCATTAAGCATAGACACAGAGGTCTCCCATATTAACAGGAATTTGATGAAAGAATGTGAGTAGCCCCTCACTATGCTCTAGTTGCCCTTGGGAGATGGTGATCTTTGGAGGAGAAATACTCCGAAATTACCATCTCTTTTAAGGGGTCTGAGCTGTGGTGCAGTGGGTTAATGGCATACCAGTTATTCCAGTTGCTCTAAGGCTTTTGTGCTGGCTAGGGTTCGAATCTCCTGGTGGGAAAGTGTTCTAAGGTTGTATAATCTCTCTTGTGTGTTCAGGCAATTTGTGCATTAAGCATAGACACAGAGTTCTCCCATATTAACAGGAATTTGATGAAAGAACGTGAGTTGCCTCTCACTATGCTCTAGTTTCCCTTGGGAGATGGTGATCTTTGGAGGTGAAATATTCCGAAATTACCATCTCTTTTAAGGGTCTGAACTGTGGTGCAGTGGGTTAAAGGCGTACCAGTTATTCCAGTTGCTGTAAGGCTTCTGTGCTGGCTAGAGTTCGAATCTTCTGGTGGGAAAGTGTTCTAAGGTTGTAAAAACTCTCTTGCGTGTTTAGGCAAGTTGTGCATTAAGCATAGATACAGAGTTCTCCCATATTAACAGGAATTTGATGTAAGAACGTGAGTAGCCCCTCACTATGCTCTATTTGCCCTTAGGAGATGGTGATCTTTGGAGGTGAAATACTCCAAAATTATAATCTCTTTCAAGAGTCCGAGCTGTGGTGCAGTGGGTTAAAGGCGTACCAGTTATGCTAGTTGCTGTAAGGCTTCTGTGCTGGTTAGGGTTCGAATCTCCTGGTGGGAAAGTGCTCTAAGGTTGTATAATCTCTCTTGTGTGTTTAGGCAAGTTATGCATTAAACATAGACACAGAGTTCTCCCATATTAACAGGAATTTGATGAAAGAACGTGAGTAGCCCCTCACTATGCTCTAGTTTCCCTTGGGAGATGGTGATCTTTGGAGGTGAAAAACAATGAAATTACCATCACTTTGAAGGGTCTGAGCTGTGGTGCAGTGGGTTAAAGGCGTACCAGTTATGCTAGTTGCTGTAAGGCTTCTGTGCTGGCTAGGGTTCGAATCTCGTGGTGGGAAAGTGCTCTAAGGTTGTATAATATCTCTTGCGTGTTTAGGCAAGTTGTGCATTAAGCATAGACACAGAGTTCTCCCATATTAACAGGAATTTGATGAAAGAACGTGAGTAGCCCCTCAATATGCTCTATTTGCCCTTAGGAGATGGTGATCTTTGGAGGTGAAATACTCCAAAATTACTATCTCTTTTATGAGTCTGAGCTGTGGTGCAGTGGGTTAAAGGCATACAAGTTATGCTGGTTTCTGTAAGGCTTCTGTGCTGGCTAGGGTTCGAATCTCCTGGTGGGAAAGTGTTCTAAGGTTGTATAATCTCTCTTGCGTGTTTAGGCAAGTTGTGCATTAAGCATAGACACAGAGGTCTCCCATATTAACAGGAATTTGATGAAAGAATGTGAGTAGCCCCTCACTATGCTCTAGTTGCCCTTGGGAGATGGTGATCTTTGGAGGTGAAATACTTCGAAATTACCATCTCTTTTAAGGGGTCTGAGCTGTGGTGCAGTGGGTTAAAGGCATACCAGTTATTCCAGTTGCTCTAAGGCTTCTGTGCTGGCTAGGGTTCGAATCTCCTTGTGAGAAAGTATTCTAAGATTGTATAATCTCTCTTGCGTGTTTAGGCAAATTGTGCATTAAGCATAGACATAGAGTTCTCCCATATTAACAGGAATTTGATGAAAGAACGTGAGTAGCCAATCACTATGCTCTAGTTTCCCTTGGGAGATGGTGATCTTTCGAGGTGAAATACTCCGAAATTACCATCTCTTTTTAAGGGTCTGAGCTGTAGTGCAGTGGGTTAAAGGCGTACCAGTTATGCCAGATGCTGTAAGGCTTCTGTGCTTGCTAGGGTTCGAATCTCCTGGTGGGAAAGTGTTCTAAGGTTGTATAATCTTTCTTGCGTGTTTAGGCAAGTTGTGCATTAAGCATAGACACAGAGGTCTCCCATATTAACAGGAATTTCATGAAAGAATGTGAGTAGCCCCTCACTATGCTCTAGTTGCCCTTGGGAGACTTGATCTTTGGAGGTGAAATACTCCAAAATTAACATATCTTTTAAGGGTCTGAGCTGTGGTGCAGTGGATTAAAGGCGTACCAGTTATTCCAGTTGCTGTAAGGCTTCTGTGCTGGCTAGAGTTCGAATCTTCTGGTGGGAAAGTGTTCTAAGGTTGTATAATCTCTCTTGCGTGTTTAGGCAAGTTGTGCATTAAGCATAGACACAGAGTTCTCCCATATTAACAGGAATTTGATGAAAGAACGTGAGCAGCCCCTCACTGTGCTCTAGTTTCCCTTGGGAGATGGTGATCTTTGGAGTTGAAATACTCCAAAATTACCATCTCATTTAAGAGTCTGAGCTGTGGTGCAGTGGGTTAAAGGCGTATCAGTTATTCCAGTTGCTGTAAGGCTTCTGTGCTGGCTAGAGTTCGAATCTTCTGGTGGGAAAGTGTTCTAAGGTTGTATAATCTCTCTTGCGTGTTTAGGGAAGTTGCGCATTAAGCATAGACACAGAGTTCTCCCATATTAACAGGAATTTGATGAAAGAACGTGAGCAGCCCCTCACTGTGCTCTAGTTTCCCTTGGGAGATGGTGATCTTTGGAGTTGAAATACTCCAAAATTACCATCTCATTTAAGAGTCTGAGCTGTGGTGCAGTGGGTTAAAGGCGTACCAGTTATGCCAGTTGCTGTAAGGCTTCTGTGCTGGCTAGGGTTCGAATCTTCTGGTCGGAAAGAGTTCTAAGGTTGTATAATCTCTCTTGCGTATTTAGGCAAGTTGTGCATTAAGCATAGATACAGAGTTCTCCCATATTAACAGGAATTTGATGAAAGAACGTGAGTAGCCCCTCACTATGCTCTAGTGGCCCTAGGGAGATGGTGATCTTTGGAGGTGTAATACTCCGAAATTACAATCTCTTTCAAGAGTCCGAGCTGTGGTGCAGTGGGTTAAAGGCGTACCAGTTATGCTAGTTGCTGTAAGGCTTCTGTGCTGGCTAGGGTTCGAATCTCCTGGTGGGAAAGTGTTCTAAGGTTGTATAATCTCTCTTGCGTGTTTAGGCAAATTGTGCATTAAGCATAGACACAGAGTTCTCCCATATTAACAGGAATTTGATGAAAGAACGTGAGTAGCCTATCACTGTGCTCGAGTTTCCCTTGGGAGATGGTGATCTTTCGAGGTGAAATACTCCGAAATTACCATCTCTTTTTAAGGGTCTGAGCTGTGGTGCAGTGGGTTAAAGGCGTACCAGTTATGCTAGTTGCTGTAAGGCTTCTGTGCTGGTTAGGGTTCGAATCTCCTGGTGGGAAAGTGCTCTAAGGTTGTATAATCTCTCTTGTGTGTTTAGGCAAGTTATGCATTAAACATAGACACAGAGTTCTCCCATATTAACAGGAATTTGATGAAAGAACGTGAGTAGCCCCTCACTATGCTCTAGTTTTCCCTGGGAGATGGTGATCTTTGGAGGTGAAAAACAATGAAATTACCATCACTTTGAAGGGTCTGAGCTGTGGTGCAGTGGGTTAAAGGCGTACCAGTTATGCTAGTTGCTGTAAGGCTTTTGTGCTGGTTAGGGTTCGAAACTCCTGGTGGGAAAGTGCTCTAAGGTTGTATAATCTCTCTTGCGTGTTTAGGCAAGTTGTGTATTAAGCATAGACACAGAGTTCTCCCATATTAACAGGAATTTGATGAAAGAACGTGAGTAGCCCCTCACTATGCTCTAGTTTCCCTTGGGAGATGGTGATCTTTGGAGGTGAAATATTCCGAAATTACCATTTCTTTTCAGTGTCTGAGCTGTGGTGCAGTGGGTTAAAGGCGTACCAGTTATGCTAGTTGCTGTAAGGCTTCTGTGCTGGCTAGGGTTCGAATCTCCTGGTGGGAAAGTGTTCTAAGGTTGTATAATCTCTCTAGTGTGTTTAGGCAAGTTATGCATTAAACATAGACACAGAGTTCTCCCATATTAACAGGAATTTGATGAAAGAACGTGAGTATTCCCTCACTATGCTCTAGTGGCCCTAGAGAGATGGTGATCTTTGGAGGTGAAATACTTCAAAATTACCATCTCTTTTAAGGCTCTGAGCTGTGGTGCAGTGGGTTAAAGGCGTACCAGTTATGCTAGTTGCTGTAAGGCTTCTGTGCTAGCTAGAGTTCGAATCTTCTGGTGGGAAAGTGTTCTAAGGTTGTATAATCTCTCTTGTGTGTTTAGGCAAATTATGCATTAAACATAGACACAGAGTTCTCCCATATTAACAGGAATTTGATGAAAGAACGTGAGTAGCCCCTCACTATGCTCTAGTTTCCCTTGGGAGATGGTGATCTTTGGAGGTGAAAAACAATGAAATTACCATCTCTTTGAAGGGTCTGAGCTGTGGTGCAGTGGGTTAAAGGCGTACCAGTTATTCCAGTTGCTGTAAGGCTTCTGTGCTGGCTAGGGTTCGAATGTCCTGGTGGGAAAGTGTTCTAAGGTTGTATAATCTCTCTTGCGTGTTTAGGCAAGTTGTGCATTAAGCATAGACACAGAGTTCTCCCATATTAACAGGAATTTGATGAAAGAACGTGAGTAGCCGCTCACTATGCTCTAGTTTCCCTTCGGAGATGGTGATCTTTGGAGGTGAAATATTCCGAAATTACCATCTCTTTTAAGGGTCTGAGCTGTGGTGCAGTGGGTTAAAGGCGTACCAGTTATGGTAGTTGCTGTAAGGATTCTGTGCTAGCTAGAGTTCGAATCTTCTGGTGGGAAAGTGTTCTAAGGTTGTATAATCTCTCTTGTGTGTTTAGGCAAGTTATGCATTAAACATAGACACAGAGTTCTCCCATATTACCAGGAATTTGATGAAAGAACATGAGTAGCCCCTCACTATGCTCTAGTTTCCCTTGTAAGATGGTGATCTTTGGAGGTGAAAAACAATGAAATTACCATCACTTTGAAGGGTCTGAGCTGTGGTGCAGTGGGTTAAAGGCGTACCAGTTATTCCAGTTGCTGTAAGGCTTCTGTGCTGGCTAGAGTTCGAATCTCCTGGTGAAAAGTGTTCTAAGGTTGTATAATCTCTCTTGCGTGTTTAGGCAAGTTGTGCATTAAGCGTAGACACAGAGTTCTCCCATATTAACAGGAATTTGATGAAAGAATGTGATTAGCCCCTCACTATGCTCTATTTGTCCTTAGGAGATGGTGATCTTTGGAGGTGAAATATTCCGAAATTACCATCTCTTTTAATGGTCTGAGCTGTGGTGCAGTGGGTTAAAGGCGTACGAGTTATGCTAGTTGCTGTAAGGCTTCTGTGCTGGCTAGGGTTCGAATCTCCTGGTGGGAAAGTGTTCTAAGGTTGTATAATCTCTCTTGCGTGTTTAGGCAAGTTGTGCATTAAGCATAGACACAGAGGTCTCCCATATTAACAGGAATTTGATGAAAGAATGTGAGTAGCCCCTCACTATGCTCTAGTTGCCCTTGGGAGATGGTGATCTTTGGAGGTGAAATACTCCGAAATTACCGTCTCCTTTAAGGGGTCTGAGCTGTGGTGCAGTGGGTTAAAGGCATACCAGTTATTCCAGTTGCTCTAAGGCTTCTGTGCTGGCTAGGGTTCGAATCTCCTGGTGGGAAAGTGTTCTAAGGTTGTATAATCTCTCTTGCGTGTTTAGGCAAGTTGTGCATTAAGCATAGACACAGAGGTCTCCCATATTAACAGGAATTTGATGAAAGAATGTGAGTAGCCCCTCACTATGCTCTAGTTGCCCTTGGGAGATGGTGATCTTTCAAGGTGAAATACTCCGAAATTACCATCTCTTTTTAAGGGTCTGAGCTGTAGTGCAGTGGGTTAAAGGCGTACCAGTTATGCCAGATGCTGTAAGGCTTCTGTGCTTGCTAGGGTTCGAATCTCCTGGTGGGAAAGTGTTCTAAGGTTGTATAATCTTTCTTGCGTGTTTAGGCAAGTTGTGCATTAAGCATAGACACAGAGGTCTCCCATATTAACAGGAATTTCATGAAAGAATGTGAGTAGCCCCTCACTATGCTCTAGTTGCCCTTGGGAGACTTGATCTTTGGAGGTGAAATACTCCAAAATTAACATATCTTTTAAGGGTCTGAGCTGTGGTGCAGTGGATTAAAGGCGTACCAGTTATTCCAGTTGCTGTAAGGCTTCTGTGCTGGCTAGAGTTCGAATCTTCTGGTGGGAAAGTGTTCTAAGGTTGTATAATCTCTCTTGCGTGTTTAGGCAAGTTGTGCATTAAGCATAGACACAGAGTTCTCCCATATTAACAGGAATTTGATGAAAGAACGTGAGCAGCCCCTCACTGTGCTCTAGTTTCCCTTGGGAGATGGTGATCTTTGGAGTTGAAATACTCCAAAATTACCATCTCATTTAAGAGTCTGAGCTGTGGTGCAGTGGGTTAAAGGCGTATCAGTTATTCCAGTTGCTGTAAGGCTTCTGTGCTGGCTAGAGTTCGAATCTTCTGGTGGGAAAGTGTTCTAAGGTTGTATAATCTCTCTTGCGTGTTTAGGGAAGTTGCGCATTAAGCATAGACACAGAGTTCTCCCATATTAACAGGAATTTGATGAAAGAACGTGAGCAGCCCCTCACTGTGCTCTAGTTTCCCTTGGGAGATGGTGATCTTTGGAGTTGAAATACTCCAAAATTACCATCTCATTTAAGAGTCTGAGCTGTGGTGCAGTGGGTTAAAGGCGTACCAGTTATGCCAGTTGCTGTAAGGCTTCTGTGCTGGCTAGGGTTCGAATCTTCTGGTCGGAAAGTGTTCTAAGGTTGTATAATCTCTCTTGCGTATTTAGGCAAGTTGTGCATTAAGCATAGATACAGAGTTCTCCCATATTAACAGGAATTTGATGAAAGAACGTGAGTAGCCCCTCACTATGCTCTAGTGGCCCTAGGGAGATGGTGATCTTTGGAGGTGTAATACTCCGAAATTACAATCTCTTTCAAGAGTCCGAGCTGTGGTGCAGTGGGTTAAAGGCGTACCAGTTATGCTAGTTGCTGTAAGGCTTCTGTGCTGGCTAGGGTTCGAATCTCCTGGTGGGAAAGTGTTCTAAGGTTGTATAATCTCTCTTGCGTGTTTAGGCAAATTGTGCATTAAGCATAGACACAGAGTTCTCCCATATTAACAGGAATTTGATGAAAGAACGTGAGTAGCCTATCACTGTGCTCGAGTTTCCCTTGGGAGATGGTGATCTTTCGAGGTGAAATACTCCGAAATTACCATCTCTTTTTAAGGGTCTGAGCTGTGGTGCAGTGGGTTAAAGGCGTACCAGTTATGCTAGTTGCTGTAAGGCTTCTGTGCTGGTTAGGGTTCGAATCTCCTGGTGGGAAAGTGCTCTAAGGTTGTATAATCTCTCTTGTGTGTTTAGGCAAGTTATGCATTAAACATAGACACAGAGTTCTCCCATATTAACAGGAATTTGATGAAAGAACGTGAGTAGCCCCTCACTATGCTCTAGTTTTCCCTGGGAGATGGTGATCTTTGGAGGTGAAAAACAATGAAATTACCATCACTTTGAAGGGTCTGAGCTGTGGTGCAGTGGGTTAAAGGCGTACCAGTTATGCTAGTTGCTGTAAGGCTTTTGTGCTGGTTAGGGTTCGAAACTCCTGGTGGGAAAGTGCTCTAAGGTTGTATAATCTCTCTTGCGTGTTTAGGCAAGTTGTGTATTAAGCATAGACACAGAGTTCTCCCATATTAACAGGAATTTGATGAAAGAACGTGAGTAGCCCCTCACTATGCTCTAGTTTCCCTTGGGAGATGGTGATCTTTGGAGGTGAAATATTCCGAAATTACCATTTCTTTTCAGTGTCTGAGCTGTGGTGCAGTGGGTTAAAGGCGTACCAGTTATGCTAGTTGCTGTAAGGCTTCTGTGCTGGCTAGGGTTCGAATCTCCTGGTGGGAAAGTGTTCTAAGGTTGTATAATCTCTCTAGTGTGTTTAGGCAAGTTATGCATTAAACATAGACACAGAGTTCTCCCATATTAACAGGAATTTGATGAAAGAACGTGAGTATTCCCTCACTATGCTCTAGTGGCCCTAGAGAGATGGTTATCTTTGGAGGTGAAATACTTCAAAATTACCATCTCTTTTAAGGCTCTGAGCTGTGGTGCAGTGGGTTAAAGGCGTACCAGTTATGCTAGTTGCTGTAAGGCTTCTGTGCTAGCTAGAGTTCGAATCTTCTGGTGGGAAAGTGTTCTAAGGTTGTATAATCTCTCTTGTGTGTTTAGGCAAATTATGCATTAAACATAGACACAGAGTTCTCCCATATTAACAGGAATTTGATGAAAGAACGTGAGTAGCCCCTCACTATGCTCTAGTTTCCCTTGGGAGATGGTGATCTTTGGAGGTGAAAAACAATGAAATTACCATCTCTTTGAAGGGTCTGAGCTGTGGTGCAGTGGGTTAAAGGCGTACCAGTTATTCCAGTTGCTGTAAGGCTTCTGTGCTGGCTAGGGTTCGAATGTCCTGGTGGGAAAGTGTTCTAAGGTTGTATAATCTCTCTTGCGTGTTTAGGCAAGTTGTGCATTAAGCATAGACACAGAGTTCTCCCATATTAACAGGAATTTGATGAAAGAACGTGAGTAGCCGCTCACTATGCTCTAGTTTCCCTTCGGAGATGGTGATCTTTGGAGGTGAAATATTCCGAAATTACCATCTCTTTTAAGGGTCTGAGCTGTGGTGCAGTGGGTTAAAGGCGTACCAGTTATGGTAGTTGCTGTAAGGATTCTGTGCTAGCTAGAGTTCGAATCTTCTGGTGGGAAAGTGTTCTAAGGTTGTATAATCTCTCTTGTGTGTTTAGGCAAGTTATGCATTAAACATAGACACAGAGTTCTCCCATATTACCAGGAATTTGATGAAAGAACATGAGTAGCCCCTCACTATGCTCTAGTTTCCCTTGTAAGATGGTGATCTTTGGAGGTGAAAAACAATGAAATTACCATCACTTTGAAGGGTCTGAGCTGTGGTGCAGTGGGTTAAAGGCGTACCAGTTATTCCAGTTGCTGTAAGGCTTCTGTGCTGGCTAGAGTTCGAATCTCCTGGTGAAAAGTGTTCTAAGGTTGTATAATCTCTCTTGCGTGTTTAGGCAAGTTGTGCATTAAGCGTAGACACAGAGTTCTCCCATATTAACAGGAATTTGATGAAAGAATGTGATTAGCCCCTCACTATGCTCTATTTGTCCTTAGGAGATGGTGATCTTTGGAGGTGAAATATTCCGAAATTACCATCTCTTTTAATGGTCTGAGCTGTGGTGCAGTGGGTTAAAGGCGTACGAGTTATGCTAGTTGCTGTAAGGCTTCTGTGCTGGCTAGGGTTCGAATCTCCTGGTGGGAAAGTGTTCTAAGGTTGTATAATCTCTCTTGCGTGTTTAGGCAAGTTGTGCATTAAGCATAGACACAGAGGTCTCCCATATTAACAGGAATTTGATGAAAGAATGTGAGTAGCCCCTCACTATGCTCTAGTTGCCCTTGGGAGATGGTGATCTTTGGAGGTGAAATACTCCGAAATTACCGTCTCCTTTAAGGGGTCTGAGCTGTGGTGCAGTGGGTTAAAGGCATACCAGTTATTCCAGTTGCTCTAAGGCTTCTGTGCTGGCTAGGGTTCGAATCTCCTGGTGGGAAAGTGTTCTAAGGTTGTATAATCTCTCTTGCGTGTTTAGGCAAGTTGTGCATTAAGCATAGACACAGAGGTCTCCCATATTAACAGGAATTTGATGAAAGAATGTGAGTAGCCCCTCACTATGCTCTAGTTGCCCTTGGGAGATGGTGATCTTTCAAGGTGAAATACTCCGAAATTACCATCTCTTTTTAAGGGTCTGAGCTGTGGTGCAGTGGGTTAAAGGCGTACCAGTTATGCCAGTTGCTGTAAGGCTTCTGTGCTGGCTAGGGTTCGAATGTCCTGGTGGGAAAGTGTTCTAAGGTTGTATAATCTCTCTTGCGTGTTTAGGCAAGTTGTGCATTAAGCATAGACACAGAGTTCTCCCATATTAACAGGAATTTGATGAAAGAACGTGAGTAGCCCCTCACTATGCTCTATTTGTCCTTAGGAGATGGTGATCTTTGGAGGTGAAATATTCCGAAATTACCATCTCTTTTAATGGTCTGAGCTGTGGTGCAGTGGGTTAAAGGCGTACGAGTTATGCTAGTTGCTGTAAGGCTTCTGTGCTGGCTAGGGTTCGAATCTCCTGGTGGGAAAGTGTTCTAAGGTTGTATAATCTCTCTTGCGTGTTTAGGCAAGTTGTGCATTAAGCATAGACACAGAGGTCTCCCATATTAACAGGAATTTGATGAAAGAATGTGAGTAGCCC
Source organism: Procambarus clarkii (assembly GCF_040958095.1). NCBI lineage: Eukaryota > Metazoa > Arthropoda > Malacostraca > Decapoda > Cambaridae > Procambarus > Procambarus clarkii. Next base: position 16,398,194 of record NC_091228.1, on the reverse strand, counting down.
CTCACTATGCTCTAGTTGCCCTTGGGAGATGGTGATCTTTGGAGGTGAAATACTCCGAAATTACCGTCTCCTTTAAGGGGTCTGAGCTGTGGTGCAGTGGGTTAAAGGCATACCAGTTATTCCAGTTGCTCTAAGGCTTCTGTGCTGGCTAGGGTTCGAATCTCCTGGTGGGAAAGTGTTCTAAGGTTGTATAATCTCTCTTGCGTGTTTAGGCAAGTTGTGCATTAAGCATAGACACAGAGTTCTCCCATATTAACAGGAATTTGATGAAAGAACGTGAGTAGCCCCTCACTATGCTCTAGTTTCCCTTCGGAGATGGTGATCTTTGGAGGTGAAATATTCCGAAATTACCATCTCTATTAAGGGTCTGAGCTGTGGTGCACTGTGTTAAAGGTGTACCAGTTATTCCAGTTGCTGTAAGGCTTCTGTGCTGGCTAGGGTTCGAATCTTCTGGTGGGAAAGTGTTCTAAGGTTGTATAATGTTTCTTGCCTGTTTAGGCAAGTTGTGCATTAAGCATAGACACAGAGGTCTCCCATATTAACAGGAATTTGATGAAAGAACGTGAGTAGCCTATCACTATGCTCTAGTTTCCCTTGGGAGATGGTGATCTTTCGAGGTGAAATACTCCGAAATTACCATCTCTTTTTAAGGGTCTGAGCTGTGGTGAAGTGGGTTAAAGGTGTACCAGTTATGCCAGTTGCTGTAAGGCTTCTGTGCTGGCTAGGGTTCGAATCTCCTGGTGGGAAAGTGTTCTAAGGTTGTATAATCTTTCTTGCGTGTTTAGGCAAGTTGTGCATTAAGCATAGACACAGAGGTCTCCCATATTAACAGGAATTTGATGAAAGAATGTGAGTAGCCCCTCACTATGCTCTAGTTGCCCTTGGGAGATGGTGATCTTTGGAGGAGAAATACTCCGAAATTACCATCTCTTTTAAGGGGTCTGAGCTGTGGTGCAGTGGGTTAATGGCATACCAGTTATTCCAGTTGCTCTAAGGCTTTTGTGCTGGCTAGGGTTCGAATCTCCTGGTGGGAAAGTGTTCTAAGGTTGTATAATCTCTCTTGTGTGTTCAGGCAATTTGTGCATTAAGCATAGACACAGAGTTCTCCCATATTAACAGGAATTTGATGAAAGAACGTGAGTTGCCTCTCACTATGCTCTAGTTTCCCTTGGGAGATGGTGATCTTTGGAGGTGAAATATTCCGAAATTACCATCTCTTTTAAGGGTCTGAACTGTGGTGCAGTGGGTTAAAGGCGTACCAGTTATTCCAGTTGCTGTAAGGCTTCTGTGCTGGCTAGAGTTCGAATCTTCTGGTGGGAAAGTGTTCTAAGGTTGTATAAACTCTCTTGCGTGTTTAGGCAAGTTGTGCATTAAGCATAGATACAGAGTTCTCCCATATTAACAGGAATTTGATGAAAGAACGTGAGTAGCCCCTCACTATGCTCTATTTGCCCTTAGGAGATGGTGATCTTTGGAGGTGAAATACTCCGAAATTACAATCTCTTTCAAGAGTCCGAGCTGTGGTGCAGTGGGTTAAAGGCGTACCAGTTATGCTAGTTGCTGTAAGGCTTCTGTGCTGGTTAGGGTTCGAATCTCCTGGTGGGAAAGTGCTCTAAGGTTGTATAATCTCTCTTGTGTGTTTAGGCAAGTTATGCATTAAACATAGACACAGAGTTCTCCCATATTAACAGGAATTTGATGAAAGAACGTGAGTAGCCCCTCACTATGCTCTAGTTTCCCTTGGGAGATGGTGATCTTTGGAGGTGAAAAACAATGAAATTACCATCACTTTGAAGGGTCTGAGCTGTGGTGCAGTGGGTTAAAGGCGTACCAGTTATGCTAGTTGCTGTAAGGCTTCTGTGCTGGCTAGGGTTCGAATCTCCTGGTGGGAAAGTGCTCTAAGGTTGTATAATATCTCTTGCGTGTTTAGGCAAGTTGTGCATTAAGCATAGACACAGAGTTCTCCCATATTAACAGGAATTTGATGAAAGAACGTGAGTAGCCCCTCAATATGCTCTATTTGCCCTTAGGAGATGGTGATCTTTGGAGGTGAAATACTCCGAAATTACTATCTCTTTTAAGGGTCTGAGCTGTGGTGCAGTGGGTTAAAGGCATACAAGTTATGCTGGTTTCTGTAAGGCTTCTGTGCTGGCTAGGGTTCGAATCTCCTGGTGGGAAAGTGTTCTAAGGTTGTATAATCTCTCTTGCGTGTTTAGGCAAGTTGTGCATTAAGCATAGACACAGAGGTCTCCCATATTAACAGGAATTTGATGAAAGAATGTGAGTAGCCCCTCACTATGCTCTAGTTGCCCTTGGGAGATGGTGATCTTTGGAGGTGAAATACTTCGAAATTACCATCTCTTTTAAGGGGTCTGAGCTGTGGTGCAGTGGGTTAAAGGCATACCAGTTATTCCAGTTGCTCTAAGGCTTCTGTGCTGGCTAGGGTTCGAATCTCCTTGTGAGAAAGTATTCTAAAATTGTATAATCTCTCTTGCGTGTTTAGGCAAATTGTGCATTAAGCATAGACATAGAGTTCTCCCATATTAACAGGAATTTGATGAAAGAACGTGAGTAGCCAATCACTATGCTCTAGTTTCCCTTGGGAGATGGTGATCTTTCGAGGTGAAATACTCCGAAATTACCATCTCTTTTTAAGGGTCTGAGCTGTAGTGCAGTGGGTTAAAGGCGTACCAGTTATGCCAGATGCTGTAAGGCTTCTGTGCTTGCTAGGGTTCGAATCTCCTGGTGGGAAAGTGTTCTAAGGTTGTATAATCTTTCTTGCGTGTTTAGGCAAGTTGTGCATTAAGCATAGACACAGAGGTCTCCCATATTAACAGGAATTTCATGAAAGAATGTGAGTAGCCCCTCACTATGCTCTAGTTGCCCTTGGGAGACTTGATCTTTGGAGGTGAAATACTCCAAAATTAACATATCTTTTAAGGGTCTGAGCTGTGGTGCAGTGGATTAAAGGCGTACCAGTTATTCCAGTTGCTGTAAGGCTTCTGTGCTGGCTAGAGTTCGAATCTTCTGGTGGGAAAGTGTTCTAAGGTTGTATAAACTCTCTTGCGTGTTTAGGCAAGTTGTGTATTATGCATAAATACAGAGTTCTCCCATATTAACAGGAATTTGATGAAAGAAAGTGAGTAGCCCCTCACTATGCTCTAGTTTCCCTTGGGAGATGGTGATCTTTGGAGGTGAAAAACAATGAAATTACCATCACTTTGAAGGGTCTGAGCTGTGGTGCAGTGGGTTAAAGGCGTACCAGTTATGCTAGTTGCTGTATGGCTTCTGTGCTGGCTAGGGTTCGAATCTCCTGGTGAGAAAGTGCTCTAAGGTTGTATAATCTCTCTTGTGTGTTTAGGCAAGTTGTGCATTAAACATAGACACAGAGTTCTCCCATATTAACAGGAATTTGATGAAAGAACGTGAGTAGCCCCTCACTATGCTCTAGTTGCCCTTGGGAGATGGTGATCTTTGGAGGTGAAATACTCCGAAATTACCAGCTCTTTTAAGAGTCTGAGCTGTGGTGCAGTGGGTTAAAGGCGTATCAGTTATTCCAGTTGCTGTAAGGCTTCTGTGCTGGCTAGAGTTCGAATCTTCTGGTGGGAAAGTGTTCTAAGGTTGTATAATCTCTCTTGCGTGTTTAGGCAAGTTGTGCATTAAGCATAGACACAGAGTTCTCCCATATTAACAGGAATTTGATGAAAGAACGTGAGCAGCCCCTCACTGTGCTCTAGTTTCCCTTGGGAGATGGTGATCTTTGGAGTTGAAATACTCCAAAATTACCATCTCATTTAAGAGTCTGAGCTGTGGTGCAGTGGGTTAAAGGCGTACCAGTTATGCCAGTTGCTGTAAGGCTTCTGTGCTGGCTAGGGTTCGAATCTTCTGGTAGGAAATTGTTCTAAGGTTGTATAATCTCTCTTGCGTATTTAGGCAAGTTGTGCATTAAGCATAGATACAGAGTTCTCCCATATTAACAGGAATTTGATGAAAGAACGTGAGTAGCCCCTCACTATGCTCTAGTGGCCCTAGGGAGATGGTGATCTTTGGAGGTGTAATACTCCGAAATTACAATCTCTTTCAAGAGTCCGAGCTGTGGTGCAGTGGGTTAAAGGCGTACCAGTTATGCTAGTTGCTGTAAGGCTTCTGTGCTGGCTAGGGTTCGAATCTCCTGGTGGGAAAGTGTTCTAAGGTTGTATAATCTCTCTTGCGTGTTTAGGCAAATTGTGCATTAAGCATAGACACAGAGTTCTCCCATATTAACAGGAATTTGATGAAAGAACGTGAGTAGCCTATCACTGTGCTCGAGTTTCCCTTGGGAGATGGTGATCTTTCGAGGTGAAATACTCCGAAATTACCATCTCTTTTTAAGGGTCTGAGCTGTGGTGCAGTGGGTTAAAGGCGTACCAGTTATGCTAGTTGCTGTAAGGCTTCTGTGCTGGTTAGGGTTCGAATCTCCTGGTGGGAAAGTGCTCTAAGGTTGTATAATCTCTCTTGTGTGTTTAGGCAAGTTATGCATTAAACATAGACACAGAGTTCTCCCATATTAACAGGAATTTGATGAAAGAACGTGAGTAGCCCCTCACTATGCTCTAGTTTTCCCTGGGAGATGGTGATCTTTGGAGGTGAAAAACAATGAAATTACCATCACTTTGAAGGGTCTGAGCTGTGGTGCAGTGGGTTAAAGGCGTACCAGTTATGCTAGTTGCTGTAAGGCTTTTGTGCTGGTTAGGGTTCGAAACTCCTGGTGGGAAAGTGCTCTAAGGTTGTATAATCTCTCTTGCGTGTTTAGGCAAGTTGTGTATTAAGCATAGACACAGAGTTCTCCCATATTAACAGGAATTTGATGAAAGAACGTGAGTAGCCCCTCACTATGCTCTAGTTTCCCTTGGGAGATGGTGATCTTTGGAGGTGAAATATTCCGAAATTACCATCTCTTTTAAGTGTCTGAGCTGTGGTGCAGTGGGTTAAAGGCGTACCAGTTATGCTAGTTGCTGTAAGGCTTCTGTGCTGGCTAGGGTTCGAATCTCCTGGTGGGAAAGTGTTCTAAGGTTGTATAATCTCTCTAGTGTGTTTAGGCAAGTTATGCATTAAACATAGACACAGAGTTCTCCCATATTAACAGGAATTTGATGAAAGAACGTGAGTATTCCCTCACTATGCTCTAGTGGCCCTAGAGAGATGGTGATCTTTGGAGGTGAAATACTTCAAAATTACCATCTCTTTTAAGGGTCTGAGCTGTGGTGTAGTGGGTTAAAGGCGTACCAGTTATGCTAGTTGCTGTAAGGCTTCTGTGCTAGCTAGAGTTCGAATCTTCTGGTGGGAAAGTGTTCTAAGGTTGTATAATCTCTCTTGTGTGTTTAGGCAAATTATGCATTAAACATAGACACAGAGTTCTCCCATATTAACAGGAATTTGATGAAAGAACGTGAGTAGCCCCTCACTATGCTCTAGTTTCCCTTGGGAGATGGTGATCTTTGGAGGTGAAAAACAATGAAATTACCATCTCTTTGAAGGGTCTGAGCTGTGGTGCAGTGGGTTAAAGGCGTACCAGTTATTCCAGTTGCTGTAAGGCTTCTGTGCTGGCTAGGGTTCGAATGTCCTGGTGGGAAAGTGTTCTAAGGTTGTATAATCTCTCTTGCGTGTTTAGGCAAGTTGTGCATTAAGCATAGACACAGAGTTCTCCCATATTAACAGGAATTTGATGAAAGAACGTGAGTAGCCGCTCACTATGCTCTAGTTTCCCTTCGGAGATGGTGATCTTTGGAGGTGAAATATTCCGAAATTACCATCTCTTTTAAGGGTCTGAGCTGTGGTGCAGTGGGTTAAAGGCGTACCAGTTATGGTAGTTGCTGTAAGGCTTCTGTGCTAGCTAGAGTTCGAATCTTCTGGTGGGAAAGTGTTCTAAGGTTGTATAATCTCTCTTGTGTGTTTAGGCAAGTTATGCATTAAACATAGACACAGAGTTCTCCCATATTACCAGGAATTTGATGAAAGAACATGAGTAGCCCCTCACTATGCTCTAGTTTCCCTTGTAAGATGGTGATCTTTGGAGGTGAAAAACAATGAAATTACCATCACTTTGAAGGGTCTGAGCTGTGGTGCAGTGGGTTAAAGGCGTACCAGTTATTCCAGTTGCTGTAAGGCTTCTGTGCTGGCTAGAGTTCGAATCTCCTGGTGAAAAGTGTTCTAAGGTTGTATAATCTCTCTTGCGTGTTTAGGCAAGTTGTGCATTAAGCGTAGACACAGAGTTCTCCCATATTAACAGGAATTTGATGAAAGAATGTGATTAGCCCCTCACTATGCTCTATTTGTCCTTAGGAGATGGTGATCTTTGGAGGTGAAATATTCCGAAATTACCATCTCTTTTAATGGTCTGAGCTGTGGTGCAGTGGGTTAAAGGCGTACGAGTTATGCTAGTTGCTGTATAAGGCTTCTGTGCTGGCTAGGGTTCGAATCTCCTGGTGGGAAAGTGTTCTAAGGTTGTATAATCTCTCTTGCGTGTTTAGGCAAGTTGTGCATTAAGCATAGACACAGAGGTCTCCCATATTAACAGGAATTTGATGAAAGAATGTGAGTAGCCCCTCACTATGCTCTAGTTGCCCTTGGGAGATGGTGATCTTTGGAGGTGAAATACTCCGAAATTACCGTCTCCTTTAAGGGGTCTGAGCTGTGGTGCAGTGGGTTAAAGGCATACCAGTTATTCCAGTTGCTCTAAGGCTTCTGTGCTGGCTAGGGTTCGAATCTCCTGGTGGGAAAGTGTTCTAAGGTTGTATAATCTCTCTTGCGTGTTTAGGCAAGTTGTGCATTAAGCATAGACACAGAGGTCTCCCATATTAACAGGAATTTGATGAAAGAATGTGAGTAGCCCCTCACTATGCTCTAGTTGCCCTTGGGAGATGGTGATCTTTCAAGGTGAAATACTCCGAAATTACCATCTCTTTTTAAGGGTCTGAGCTGTGGTGCAGTGGGTTAAAGGCGTACCAGTTATGCCAGTTGCTGTAAGGCTTCTGTGCTGGCTAGGGTTCGAATGTCCTGGTGGGAAAGTGTTCTAAGGTTGTATAATCTCTCTTGCGTGTTTAGGCAAGTTGTGCATTAAGCATAGACACAGAGTTCTCCCATATTAACAGGAATTTGATGAAAGAACGTGAGTAGCCCCTCACTATGCTCTATTTGTCCTTAGGAGATGGTGATCTTTGGAGGTGAAATATTCCGAAATTACCATCTCTTTTAATGGTCTGAGCTGTGGTGCAGTGGGTTAAAGGCGTACGAGTTATGCTAGTTGCTGTAAGGCTTCTGTGCTGGCTAGGGTTCGAATCTCCTGGTGGGAAAGTGTTCTAAGGTTGTATAATCTCTCTTGCGTGTTTAGGCAAGTTGTGCATTAAGCATAGACACAGAGGTCTCCCATATTAACAGGAATTTGATGAAAGAATGTGAGTAGCCCCTCACTATGCTCTAGTTGCCCTTGGGAGATGGTGATCTTTGGAGGTGAAATACTCCGAAATTACCGTCTCCTTTAAGGGGTCTGAGCTGTGGTGCAGTGGGTTAAAGGCATACCAGTTATTCCAGTTGCTCTAAGGCTTCTGTGCTGGCTAGGGTTCGAATCTCCTGGTGGGAAAGTGTTCTAAGGTTGTATAATCTCTCTTGCGTGTTTAGGCAAGTTGTGCATTAAGCATAGACACAGAGTTCTCCCATATTAACAGGAATTTGATGAAAGAACGTGAGTAGCCCCTCACTATGCTCTAGTTTCCCTTCGGAGATGGTGATCTTTGGAGGTGAAATATTCCGAAATTACCATCTCTATTAAGGGTCTGAGCTGTGGTGCACTGTGTTAAAGGCGTACCAGTTATTCCAGTTGCTGTAAGGCTTCTGTGCTGGCTAGGGTTCGAATCTTCTGGTGGGAAAGTGTTCTAAGGTTGTATAAACTCTCTTGCGTGTTGAGGCAAGTTGTGCATTAAGCATAGATACAGAGTTCTCCCATATTAACAGGAATTTGATGAAAGAACGTGAGTAGCCCCTCACTATGCTCTAGTGGCCCTAGAGAGATGGTGATCTTTGGAGGTGAAATACTTCAAAATTACCATCTCTTTTAAGGGTCTGAGCTGTGGTGCAGTGGGTTAAAGGCGTACCAGTTATGCTAGTTGCTGTAAGGCTTCTGTGCTAGCTAGAGTTCGAATCTTCTGGTGGGAAAGTGTTCTAAGGTTGTATAATCTCTCTTGTGTGTTTAGGCAAGTTATACATTAAACATAGACACAGAGTTCTCCCATATTAACAGGAATTTGATGAAAGAACATGAGTAGCCCCTCACTATGCTCTAGTTTCCTTTGGGAGATGGTGATCTTTGGAGGTGAAAAACAATGAAATTACCATCACTTTGAAGGGTCTGAGCTGTGGTGCAGTGGGTTAAAGGCGTACCAGTTATGCCAGTTGCTGTAAGGCTTCGGTGCTGGCTAGAGTTCGAATCTCCTGGTGGGAAAGTGTTCTAAGGTTGTATAATCTCTCTTGCGTGTTTAGGCAAGTTGTGCATTAAGCATAGACACAGAGTTCTCCCATATTAACAGGAATTTGATGAAAGAATGTGAGTAGCCTATCACTATGCTCTAGTTTCCCTTGGGAGATGGTGATCTTTCAAGGTGAAATACTCCGAAATTACCATCTCTTTTTAAGGGTTTGAGCTGTGGTGCAGTGGGTTAAAGGCGTACCAGTTATGCCAGTTGCTGTAAGGCTTCTGTGCTGGCTAGGGTTCGAATGTCCTGGTGGGAAAGTGTTCTAAGGTTGTATAATCTCTCTTGCGTGTTTAGGCAAGTTGTGCATTAAGCATAGACACAGAGTTCTCCCATATTAACAGAAATTTGATGAAAGAACGTGAGTAGCCCCTCACTATGCTCTAGTTTCCCTTGGGAGATGGTGATCTTTCAAGGTGAAATACTCCGAAATTACCATCTCTTTTTAAGGGTCTGAGCAGTGGTGCAGTGGGTTAAAGGCATACCAGTTATGCCAGTTGCTGTAAGGCTTCTGTGCGGGCTAGGGTTCGAATGTCCTGTTGGGAAAGTGTTTTAAGGTTGTATAATCTCTCTTGCGTGTTTAGGCAAGTTGTGCATTAAGCATAGACACAGAGTTCTCCCATATTAACAGGAATTTGATGAAAGAACGTGAGTAGCCCCTCACTATACTCTAGTTTCCCTTCGGAGATGGTGATCTTTGGAGGTGAAATATTCCGAAATTACCATCTCTTTTAAGGGTCTGAGCTGTGGTGCACTGTGTTAAAGGCGTACCAGTTATTCCAGTTGCTGTAAGGCTTCTGTGCTGGCTAGGGTTCGAATCTCCTGGTGGAAAGTGTTCTAAGGTTGTATAATCTCTCTTGTGTCTTTAGGCAAATTGTGCATTAAGCATAGACACAGAGTTCTCCCATATTAACAGGAATTTGATGAAAGAACGTGAGTAGCCTATCACTATGCTATAGTTTCCCTTGGGAGATGGTGATCTTTCAAGGTGAAATACTCCGAAATTACCATCTCTTTTTAAGGGTCTGAGCTGTGGTGCAGTGGGTTAAAGGCGTACCAGTTATGCCAGTTGCTGTAAGGCTTCTTTGCTGGCTAGGGTTCTAATGTCCTGGTGGGAAAGTGTTCTAAGGTTGTATAATCTCTCTTGCGTGTTTAGGCAAGTTGTGCATTAAGCATAGACACAGAGTTCTCCCATATTAACAGGAATTTGATGAAAGAACGTGAGTAGCCTCTCACTATGCTCTAGTTTCCCTTGGGAGATGGTGATCTTTCAAGGTGAAATACTCCGAAATTACCATCTCTTTTTAAGGGTCTGAGCAGTGGTGCAGTGGGTTAAAGGCATACCAGTTATGCCAGTTGCTGTAAGGCTTCTGTGCTGGCTAGGGTTCGAATGTCCTGGTGGGAAAGTGTTTTAAGGTTGTATAATCTCTCTTGCGTGTTTAGGCAAGTTGTGCATTAAGCATAGACACAGAGTTCTCCCATATTAACAGGAATTTGATGAAAGAACGTGAGTAGCCCCTCACTATACTCTAGTTTCCCTTCGGAGATGGTGATCTTTGGAGGTGAAATATTCCGAAATTACCATCTCTTTTAAGGGTCTGAGCTGTGGTGCACTGTGTTAAAGGCGTACCAGTTATTCCAGTTGCTGTAAGGCTTCTGTGCTGGCTAGGGTTCGAATCTCCTGGTGGAAAGTGTTCTAAGGTTGCATAATCTCTCTTGCGTGTTTAGGCAAGTTGTGCATTAAGCATAGACACAGAGGCCTCCCATATTAACAGGAATTTGATGAAAGAATGTGAGTAGCCCCTCACTATGCTCTAGTTGCCCTTGGGAGATGGTGATCTTTGGAGGTGAAATACTCTGAAATTACCGTCTCCTTTAAGGGGTCTGAGCTGTGGTGCAGTGGGTTAAAGGCATACCAGATATTCCAGTTGCTCTAAGGCTTCTGTGCTGGCTAGGGTTCGAATCTCCTGGTGGGAAAGTGTTCTAAGGTTGTATAATCTCTCTTGTGTGTTTAGGCAAATTGTGCATTAAGCATAGACACAGAGTTCTCCCATATTAACAGGAATTTGATGAAAGAACGTGAGTAGCCCCTCACTATGCTCTAGTTTCCCTTCGGAGATGGTGATCTTTGGAGGTGAAATATTCCGAAATTACCATCTCTTTTAAGGGTCTGAGCTGTGGTGCAGTGCGTTAAAGGCGTACCAGTTATGCTAGTTGCTGTAAGGCTTCTGTGCTAGCTAGAGTTGGTGGTGCTGTTGTGTTCACTGGTGGTGTTGTGTTCACTGGTGGTGTTGTGTTCACTGGTGGTGCTGTTGTGTTCACTGGTGGTGTTGTGTTCACTGGTGGTGCTGTTGTGTTCACTGGTGGTGTTGTGTTCACTGGTGGTGTTGTGTTCACTGGTGGTGTTGTGTTCACTGGTGGTGTTGTGTTCACTGGTGGTGTTGTGTTCACTGGTGGTGTTGTGTTCACTGGTGGTGCTGTTGGTGGTGTTGTGTTCACTGGTGGTGTTGTGTTCACTGGTGGTGCTGTTGGTGGTGTTGTGTTCACTGGTGGTGCTGTTGGTGGTGTTGTGTTCACTGGTGTTGTGTTCACTGGTGGTGTTGTGTTCACTGGTGGTGCTGTTGGTGGTGTTGTGTTCACTGGTGTTGTGTTCACTGGTGGTGGTGTGTTCACTGGGTCAACGGTAGCACTGAGTTTGCTGTTATGTGCCGTGGCTCGTGTTGCATCCTCATGCACCAAGTTGCAACCTGCTGAACTCGCCTGAGGCAACGTCAGGCCCTGCAGAATGTGAAGTATGTCCTCCTGGGTCTTCTGGATTGTACATAGGGTATTCTCAAGTTTATTTTGCTTGCGTATTAGTTCTTGCATGAGTGGGTGATTTTTTATCATGTGGGTAATCATTGCTTCGATATTGGGCGGCATTGTTTTATCTGGACCCAGTGAGGTGTTGACTGGTGAGTGGGGAGGGGGAGTGGTAGGGTGGGGGGAAGGGAGGGTCGCCTGAGAGGCGGAAGGGCTGGTTGACTGGGAGGCGTTAGGGGGTATGGGTGATGAGGCAGGAATGGTGTTGTTGGGTGGGGTTAGTGAGGGAGATAAGGTTGGGGTTAGTGAGCGGGGTTGAGGTAAGTTGGTTTGTGAGAGAAATGGGGTCTGGTTGGGCCTGTGCGGGGTGGTGGTGGGTCACTCCACCACTACCCCAGGCTGGTGTCTGCCTACTGGAGGCTGGACCCTGGCTTGCTGTGGTACTGTTCACGGAGCCATTCCCGCCCCTGTTTACTGGTCCCCCTGCTGTCTGCGTCGGCGTCCTTCTCAAGCCCTGCCAGTCAGGCCTCGCGCTGCAATATCTGTTCCAGGCATGGTGGGCCTGCTTGCAGTTGACACATCTAGGTATTACCCCGCCACCCCCACCCTGTTTAAGCTTGTCCAGACACTGCTTGGTGTCGTGAGAGCTACTGCAACACCCACACCTAATTGGGCGATCACATTGCCACGTTCTGTGATCCCACCGTTGACAGTTGCCACACAAGGACGGGCTGCCAATATACCTCTCCACTTTGCACGCCCTCATGCCTGGCATTTTAATGACTTGGGGCAGCTCTCCTTTCCACATAGCAATTGCTTGATTTTTGACCAGTCCCCCTGGTCCAGTGTTGCGCTCGACCCAAACAATCTCGTTATAGTCCTTGAGATATTTCACGTCAACATGAATGCTATAGTTCTAAATTATAATTTTAGTTTGTCTTGTCTGTTGGTTTGCTTCTAACAATTTAACATTCTTACCTTGATACTCGAGACTGTTCTCTGTGAAGAACTTCAGGGCTCTGTGCCCCTGCACCCGTGCACTAACATTGCCACCTACACACCTGCTGTCTATACGATAATCTTCTCTGTGGGCGCGGGCGGCCTCAATAATCCATCTGTACTTCTCTGATGCTGTCATTACGCCTGCAGGAAAGATTAGGGTGTGCCACTCACTGTCTTCGTCGTGTCGTCGTCGTTGTTGTTGTTGTTGTTGTTGCTGAGGTTGCTGTTGCTGCTCACCCTGTCGCCGTAACTTATCCTGTTTCTTGCTACTTCTACCTTGGACTCGGTGGAAACCTTCATCGTCTGTTGTAGAGTCTCCTGTATCAGTACTGTTAGAGGGCCCAGGGTTGGGATCCCGACCGGAGGGCCCCAGGTGTGAACCAACACCCGGGGGCCCCTGGCGGGGATGGGGGCCGTTATGGTTCCCGGGTACACCAGCCATGGTCACTTGTTGTTGTTGTCTCAAAGTCTTACTTCTCGTGTCAACAACCATCTATTTGCTGCGGCTCACTTCATGTGTTGTTGGGTGGTATGTCTACAACACTGCACTCTGCCCTACGTACACACCAACCCGTTCTCACACAAGACAGCACATATATGACTTAATGCTTAAAGTCAATATGTTGAATATGAATTAGTAAATATGTGATATATTCCCAGTTACTTTTTTTACCAAGGCCCAAACTCTTCCTCACGTACCAATTTACGTGTCACAGTACCCGTCCGTCAACATAGATAGCAGAATATTCGTGATTGGTTCAATTATAAGGAAAATTGTAGTTTTCAGGTCCCACATGGGTTGTGAAATTTACCTACTGTTGTCCATGCTCTTATAATATCACAGATCAGCTACTTCCTATTGAAGGCTCGTAGTTTTGTTTTGAGAAATATTAGTTGTTCTTAGTAAATTATAATAAGCACTATAAATTATTACATAGAATAACAGTGCTTCACCAATCAATATTATATACCATAGTTTGACTTTAAAAATCTTTAAAGAATGTTTTGTAGGAACGCTAACAGAAAACGATGTTACATTTGAATGTCTATGGGGTAAACTACTGCAAACAGGACGGTATTGTGTCTACTATACCAACTATAGCTAGGATGGGTATATTGTCACCTACCGCCTGTTAGGTAGGAAAGGGGTCCAATACCACCCACAGGATGGGTATGAGCGTCACATCCACCCACAGGATGAGTATGGGGATCACATCCACCCACAGGAAGGGTATGGGGTCCAATACCACCCACAGGATGAGTATGGCGTCCACTACAACCCACAGGATGGGTATGGGGCTCCAACCACCCATAGAATGGGTATGGGGCTCCAACCACAAATAAAATGGGTATAGGGTCCAATAACACCCACTGGATGTTTAAGGCGTCCATTGCCGCGCGTCGAGCTCGAAAACCGCAGCATTCATCTCAGAACCATGCCTATTTCACACAGATTCCTTAATAAACGTAAGAGTTTTATATGTCACAAGAAAGATAGAAATATAAGCTTCATTCTAAATACCTTACCATGGGCATATTTAAATTTAAAGCGAAGATACGTGTACTTTTATAATAGCCGAGCTTTAACCCCGGACAGATTGATCGACCGAGCAACTCTCTCTCAGAACAATGTTTATTTCACGTGAATTCGTTAATAAACATATATGTTTTATATGTCTCAAGAAAGGCAGACATATAAGCTTCACTTTAAACACTTTACCATAGACATATTTAAAGTTCTAATGAAGATACATGTATTTTAAAAATTACGGAGCTCCCACCCCGTACAGACTGAACGACAGAGCAACTCTCTCTCAGATCAATGTTTATTTCACGTAAATTCGTTAATAAACACAAATGTTTTATATGTCTTAAGCAAGATAGAAATAAGAGCTTCATTTTCAATACATTACAATAGACATATTTATAGCTCAAGTGAAGATACATATGTTTTTATAGTAGCGCTCAGTAGCTTGTCGGGCATGGAGTGCAGACGCCTACGCACTTGCCGATATATTGTATAATTATCAAAGATACGCTAATAAAGCCTAAAATCTTATATGCCTCCAGAAAGACCGAGATATGAACATTATTATGATTTCACCAAATGAAATATATCATGTTCGAGAACAAAGATATATCAATTTTAAATTAAGTTTCGACTCTTGATCGGGCGAGAGAGAGGGAGCGACTCTCGCCCCATCTATTGGAGATTCTGTCCACTAAAGACCCAAAGCTACTCAAACCCTCCTAGCATTATTTAAGTAATGAAGTAATATGGTATATTTACTATAATGTGGGTGCTGAATGCAGAATATGAGAAAACATATATTTACTCCAAACTAATATAATTTCATTATGAAATAAGTAAATAAGTAGCATCAAAGGAAGTCGACGGTCCAAGCGTCAATGTTGTGGAACGACTTATCCAAGATATATTGTTGTTTGGAAAGTGTTTGTTGGCATATCCAGTTGTCGCACTTCTCTGCACAAATTATCACAAATTTAAATTATAATGTTAACAAGTAGAATACGTATTTTTAATAAAATCTAACATAGCTAGCCAGAAAACATTTAACATTTATTAAAAAAATATATGTTTGGAAGTTAAATCGACTTCATAGGACAATAGTGTTGTTATATATACTCGTTATTCGTTGACATGCGTTCGCTACTTAAACTACCATGTACTGTACTTATGTGAAATCTCCCATGTCTCTTCGCTCATCTCACCGAACCCTACAGGCTCTGTGATATATTGCTTAATTGAGATTCACAAATAAAGCTTATAATTGTATATGTTATCAAAAAGGCAGAGCTTATTTTAGTTCATTTATTATGCACCCCATACCCATCCTATGGGCGATAGTGGAGTGTTACAGAGGCGCATAATGGGCTCAGGGACTGAGCCCCACAATTCATATAGCCAAGGAAGTTATAATCTTGATAAGCTAGTTACAAAAGTCAATGCACATTGTCAAATCAACAATGGGCTCGAGACCGACCACAAGTACAGTTTATAATTTAAGCAACTGACATATATGGAGGGCTAGTGTCACAATTGATTTGTTTATCCTACACATAACCCCCTCTCCCCCATCCAATGGGCAGCGGTGGATAGGTTACAATCAAGTCGTTTTTTGCGTTTTATTCAGAGATTAGATCTTATTGGGTGAGGAAAGATATTCATATTTTAAAGAAGGCTTCTTGGATGATGCTCTCCATTGATGGAAAATATACAACCTTTTGAAAATCAATGGTAGTTTGATCTAATATTGTAATTAACGCAGTTACCTGATGTTATTCTTCACCTATATCTTTTTCTGGTTAATCCCTATTTACATTATGCAGTTCAGGCTTCGTCGCCAGACTATAGTTTTTAGTTTAGTTAATTTATCACATAATGGGTTCAGGGATTGAACACACAATTTATTTATCTAAGCAAGTTACAATCTTGAGGAGCTAGCCACAAAATTCATAACACATCGTCACATCAACAACATGGGTTCGAGATCGACCACAAGTAGAGTTTGTAAATTAAGCAAATGCCATAAGTGGAGAGCTAGTGTCACAATTGATATGTTTGTCCTGCACATTTCCACAGTGGTTTGCTTGGGTTCTTTTAATTATCTTAGATATCATTGAAGAGAACCTCCTAGGTACTATACTGTATATATGCTGGTAAAAAGTATAATGAGAGAGAGAGAGAGAGAGAGAGAGAGAGAGAGAGAGAGAGAGAGAGAGAGAGAGAGAGAGAGAGAGAGAGAGAGAGAGAGAGAGAGAGAGAGAGAGAGAGAGAGAGAGCGAGAGAGAGAGAGAGAGAGAGCGAGAGCGAGAGAGAGAGAGAGAGAGAGAGAGAGAGAGAGAGAGCGAGAGAGAGAGAGAGAGAGAGAGAGAGAGAGAGAGAGAGAGAGAGAGAGAGAGAGAGAGAGAGAGAGAGAGAGAGAGAGAGAGAGAGAGAGAGAGAGAGAGAGCGAGAGAGAGAGAGAGAGAGAGCGAGAGCGAGAGAGAGAGAGAGAGAGAGAGAGAGAGAGAGAGAGAGAGAGAGAGAGAGAGAGAGAGAGAGAGAGAGAGAGAGAGAGAGAGAGAGCGAGAGAGAGAGAGAGAGAGAGAGAGAGAGAGAGAGAGAGAGAGAGAGAGAGAGAGAGAGAGAGAGAGAGAGAGAGAGAGAGAGAGAGAGAGAGAGAGAGAGAGAGAGAGAGACGTCTCTCATAATGACGTGTTGGTTAGCAATGTCAAAGGCTGACTTAAGATCTAGGAAAGTGGTATATGACCTATCAGTATGCACGGTGAAGAATGTGGTAATACAGTGATGTACACTCTTTCCATGCATAAAGCCATATATCTGGGGAGACAACATATTATTAATTTTGTAAAGGAGACGGTTGAGAACCATCTTCTCAAGACACTTATAGAGACAACTAGTGAGGGACACTGGGCATAAAGCACTCGGCTGGTGAGGTTTAGGAATGGGAATAATAACACTGTTGGTCCATGACTTAGGAAGCTCCCCAGTTACATAGCTCATATTATACAATTGAAGAAAGGTATTCCTTGGAACTAGCAGAAGCATAAGCAGTATGCCGTAAGTAACTCCATCCTCCCCGGGTGATGTAGCTTTGCCTTTATGTAGAGCAGAATCTAGTTTGTATTCAGTAAAAAGCATGTCACAGTCATCCTCTTGATGAAGCATGAAGTCAAGGAACCTTGCCCTATCAGTATATCTATCATTTAATTCATTCTGTGAGGGTAGAGGAAGACTGTCAAAGCTGGAAGTCGTGGCCCAAGCATCAACAAGATCATTTGCTCTGTGCAGAGGATTAGGGTACGAGATCTCTGCAGCATTTTTCCCTTTGATCTTGTTGATATCCTTCCATGCCCGACTTAGTGGCGTGTGAGAATTGAGACCACGGACAAAAGTTTCCCAGTCTGTCTGCCTCAGCTCCACCATACGTTCCCTGGCCTTAGCCAGAGCCGCTTGAAAGAGCCGAAGCATTTCAGCAGTGCGGGTCCTTCTACAAGCTAGTCCAATTATTCTGGCAGTGCGTTTTAGTGCATGCAATTTAGAATCATTATAATAAGCATAAGTGCTATGACCAGTGTAATTTGGGTTACGTGGCCTGGGCGATGGATCAAGTGATTCTATAAACTGCTCGACAGTACCTGTGAGCCCATTGTTAAAATCTTCAACTGATGAAGGCTCAGATGAACTGCACCAATCTGACACATGAGCAACAAGATTGTCTCGTTGATCGACGGGCACAGCCAGCCTCTTCCGCTTGAACACTCCACCAGGGAGGATAGAGCTGCCAATGCTTACAGTGGCTAATATGGGCAGATGATCAGACGCCATAACTGGCACTATTGACGAGGCACACACGGTGTGGGAGACGTTGACACCGAGACATAGATCAAGAATACCTCCGTAGATATGCGTTGGTTCAAGGTCACCCACAATTTGTGCATCATCGTGACTACCTAATAGTGACACCAGTTGGTTGCCGTTACGATTACTGAACTGCGAATTACCAATATTCCTATGGCTAGCGTTATAATCACCTTTAATGATGGTAGGCTCAGTCTGAATACAGACAGGAAGGTCAGCATAATTAAAGTTACAAGGAGTTGATTATTTAGTATAGTTGTTTTTCTCTTTAACTGGATGATAGAGGGGGAGTCTTTAACGTGATTGGGAATACATACATACACACATGCATACATACATACATACATACATACATACATACATACATACATACATACATACATACACACATGCATACATACATACATACATACGTACATACATGCGTACATACATACATACATACATACATACATACATACATACATACATACATACATACATACATACATACATACATACATACATGCATGCGTGCATACATACATCCATACGTACGTACGTACATACATACATACATACATACATACATACATACATACATACATGCATACATACATGCGTGCGTACATACATACATATATACATACATACATACATGCGTACATACATGCGTACATACATGCGTACATACATGCGTACATACATGTGTACATACATGCGTACATCCATACATACATCCATACATACATGCATGCGTACATACATATGTAACGGGGGGTGGGGGAAATAGCTCTATCTTGTCCATTATTCCACCCCCCAGTTAACTAACGAGGCCGGGGGAAACAGCTCTCTCTAGTCCGTTATCCCGTCCCCAGTTAGCTAACTATTCTAGAGCACCCTCCAGAGTTCCTAAGGCAACCTCTCTCGTTCAACACCTTGTAACCTAGGTATTCGACTACCTAGGTGCTAAGACTACAAGGCGCCGTCACTTGATCAGTTACCAGAAACTCTAGAGAGAACTCTAGAATACAGAATCACTGCCACAAACGTATAAGAGAAAACGAACGGAAAGAAATGAATAGTGAAGTAATTAGTGAGGGTTTGGGGTGAGAGGGAGAGAAGTGGGAGGGGCGAGGAGGGTCATTAGTTGAAAGTGAGAGTTTAGAGAGGGGTGGAGGGAGAGGTGTAGATAGGTAGAAGTAGAATAGTAGATAGTAGAAATAGAAGAGTAGATAGTAGAAGACGAAATGCTGCCACCATCCATTCATGATCAATACATACAAGACAAGGAATGGAACTTGTCTGTATCACAAAATTCTCAAAAGATGTTATCAAGAGATCATTATTAGTATGGTCCCATCTTTATCATGTACTCATTCTAAACCATGAAACCAGTAACTACAGAGGCTTTCTCACCTCAACTCAAAATCTCTAGGGAACAAAGTTAAACACAATTTAAATAATAAATTCATAATTATATTTCACATGAAGTATCATAATTTAGCAATTCAATTAAAATGTTCCAGTTTAATATGCAAAGTGAGTCATCATCCAAGAATTCGAGAACCCTACAACTTGACTGCCCCTGATCATCACACAACATATATGTAAACACGACCAAGTCACCTTACTGCTCAACTCACCAAGTGTCTCTGCCTATAGCTGGATAGAGAGGGGGGGGGGGGGTCTGTAGTTGACAGAGACTCCCGCCCTGCCGGCCGACAGCCTCCCTGCTAGGGCCGTCTCCTCTGCTTCTGCTGACTGCCGTTCTGTCTGTTAAAATGCTTAATGCTCGATAGCTCTCCGAGTTTATATTGGGGAACCTAGTAGCTAACTCCGCCCACAAATAGATAGCCTCCGGCACTACCAAGCCACTCCTTAAACGTCGGCATGTTTGAAGGCTACCAGACTACAACTAAGAGATTATCAGAAGCAAGGTGAAATTCGCATGATCTGACCTCAGGTCACTTGGGGTCATTAACGCTTTGAGATGTGAGATCTCAGGCAGACAACTGGCGCCTCTCAGATCTTTGTCTGTGACTCATGTACTCTATGTATGTAACTAAACCAAACACTTTTACAGTGTTACATCTCCCCTTCTCCCCGAAATAAAGTTTTTGCAACACTGCTAAAGCAAGCTAGCTGTGTGCAACAACTTTATTAACGAAAAAAAAAATACATCCTAGCTAAACAAATATACATCATCCTACTCTAAAAAATGAAATATATAGACAGACGTCCATTGTCTCTGGCTGGGCGACGTCACTGCTTGGTCTTGTAGATAATCCTGTACCACATTTCTTCAACACAACTGCCTCCGTCGCTTCTCCGTCGTTAACGCACAACAACACTTGGTCAACCCGAAAGCCGTTACTACTTGAACTGCGCACAGGACCGTGGAATTCGGTTGTCCCAGCTGATCTGTAATTGGCCCTACGTCAGTCACCATGAGAGACGTATATTGGGGTTCTTCACAGCTATAGGGACTACAAGTTTCGAGACCTTCATATAGTTGCCAACAGTAGAAATCCCATCCTACTCTTCTTCCTCCCTGTTGCTCCAGAACGCCTCCTTCAGAGAGCTACTTCTGACAGCCACATCAAGTCCGCATGACACAGGAAGAATCACTCAACAGAGCAACATGCTTGTAGGAGGGGCGGCCAGTTAAGGCAAACGATCCTGTCTTGCAATTACGCTCCATGCAATGATGCTGATACCAGCAAGGGACACGAGGCATCGTGTCTCACTCAGCTTGTCTTATCTTCTTCTTCTTCTTTCTTCTTTCTTCTCTCTTCCTTCTTCTCTCTTCTTTCTTCTCTCTTCTTTCTTCTCTCTTCCTCCTCCCATGGGTCTTTGACAAGCGACCTGGGGTCCATTGGGGTCCGTCCGTCCTGGGGTCCATCCTGGGTAGACCGATGTTGGTGGTACAGACTGGAGTCGTTGTTGCTCCTCTTCCATCTTTACTGGGTCGTCTGGGGTCGTCTGCAGAACGACCTGGGGTCCACTGGGTAGACCAATGTTGACTGACCGAGAGGGCTGCACCTTGGGGTCCCCTGGGGTGGTGATGGTGGTGGAGCCATGACCTCCAGGTAGTGGGCTGGTCGTCGTGGTGGTGATAAACGCCCGTGAGTGTGGTACACAGCAGCCGTCTCTCTCTTCTGTATATGCGTCGCGCCTCTCCTCTTGCTCCCACCTGTGAATTGAACATAAAGGCGACAATACCCGTGTTCCATGCTGTTGTGTGACCCTGTAGTTTGTATAGGGTTACACAGTTATATCATAACGCTCTCCTCCTGGCAACAACTACACTTCAATTTTTTTAATAATCCAATTAACTCTGAATGATATTGACTTGGTGGAACATAAAACAGTAACAGAGGAAAGTTTAGAGAAGAGAGAATAAGGTCATCACTACTTTTAACTTGTCACAAAAAAAAATCAACACTAATAGACAAAACACTAGCCTAAACTTAACTGTACCGTTCCTAATCTTAAGTACATAATTAACCATTACTCCCACCCTTAACCTACAGCCACCTACGTGACCCAGAGTGTCTCCCTAGCATCTCCGCCGGTAAACAACTCCAAACTGTTGTCACCCCTGTGACCAGACTTCAAACGCCAGGCGTCCCTAGACGTGAGTCAACTGACACACTAGTCCACACTAGCATGCTGTACAATACCAGTACACCTCGGGTTATTGCGTTCAAATGGAGTAAAACAGTCGATCGCAATAATCTGAGCAGAACCACACTTAAACTACTTAACTACACCTGCCACTCCCCACTGACCTGGAGACCAGCGGTGGCTGGGTGTCCCCGTGGGACATGCGAGGTCACCTGTCACACTCAGCTGACCTGCACTACCAACACCGCTAAGTTCCCAAAATCGCCAAATCTTATCACTAACATAAATCACTACACACGCAAGTTCTGGTGAACATTCCCTGAACTACACAAAACTCACAAAATCACTAAACCACAACACCAGAGAATCACAATCTCCTAACCTGAAAACTCGCTAAATCGCGAAAGTAAACACCTGTCAAGATCTCCCTGATAGCGCCTGAGCGGCAAAGAGACACGTGGGACTGAACAATGTTGAAAGAACACCATCTACCTACAACATTGTTCAACACCGCTGCCAACATTGTAACGGGGGGTGGGGGAAATAGCTCTATCTTGTCCATTATTCCACCCCCCAGTTAACTAACGAGGCCGGGGGAAACAGCTCTCTCTAGTCCGTTATCCCGTCCCCAGTTAGCTAACTATTCTAGAGCACCCTCCAGAGTTCCTAAGGCAACCTCTCTCGTTCAACACCTTGTAACCTAGGTATTCGACTACCTAGGTGCTAAGACTACAAGGCGCCGTCACTTGATCAGTTACCAGAAACTCTAGAGAGAACTCTAGAATACAGAATCACTGCCACAAACGTATAAGAGAAAACGAACGGAAAGAAATGAATAGTGAAGTAATTAGTGAGGGTTTGGGGTGAGAGGGAGAGAAGTGGGAGGGGCGAGGAGGGTCATTAGTTGAAAGTGAGAGTTTAGAGAGGGGTGGAGGGAGAGGTGTAGATAGGTAGAAGTAGAATAGTAGATAGTAGAAATAGAAGAGTAGATAGTAGAAGACGAAATGCTGCCACCATCCATTCATGATCAATACATACAAGACAAGGAATGGAACTTGTCTGTATCACAAAATTCTCAAAAGATGTTATCAAGAGATCATTATTAGTATGGTCCCATCTTTATCATGTACTCATTCTAAACCATGAAACCAGTAACTACAGAGGCTTTCTCACCTCAACTCAAAATCTCTAGGGAACAAAGTTAAACACAATTTAAATAATAAATTCATAATTATATTTCACATGAAGTATCATAATTTAGCAATTCAATTAAAATGTTCCAGTTTAATATGCAAAGTGAGTCATCATCCAAGAATTCGAGAACCCTACAACTTGACTGCCCCTGATCATCACACAACATATGTAAACACGACCAAGTCACCTTACTGCTCAACTCACCAAGTGTCTCTGCCTATAGCTGGATAGAGAGGGGGGGGTCTGTAGTTGACAGAGGCTCCCGCCCTGCCGGCCGACAGCCTCCCTGCTAGGGCCGTCTCCTCTGCTTCTGCTGACTGCCGTTCTGTCTGTTAAAATGCTTAATGCTCGATAGCTCTCCGAGTTTATATTGGGGAACCTAGTAGCTAACTCCGCCCACAAATAGATAGCCTCCGGCACTACCAAGCCACTCCTTAAACGTCGGCATGTTTGAAGGCTACCAGACTACAACTAAGAGATTATCAGAAGCAAGGTGAAATTCCCATGATCTGACCTCAGGTCACTTGGGGTCATTAACGCTTTGAGGTGTGAGATCTCAGGCAGACAACTGGCGCCTCTCAGATCTTTGTCTGTGACTCATGTACTCTATGTATGTAACTAAACCAAACACTTTTACAGTGTTACACATACATACATACATACATACATACATACATACATACATACATACATACATACATACATACATACATACATACACACATGCTTACATGCATGCATACATACATACATACATACATACATACATACATACATACATACATACATACATACATACGTACGTACATACATACATACATGCGTACATACATGCGTACATACATACATACATACATGCATGCGTACATCCATACATACATGCATGCATACATACATACATACATGCATACATGCATGCATACATACATACATGCGTATATAAATACATGCGTATATAAATACATACATACATACATGCGTATATACATGCATATATAAATACATACATACATACATACATGCGTACATACATACATACATACATCCATACATACATGCATGCGTACATCCATACATACATGCATGCGTACATCCATACATACATGCATGCGTACATCCATACATACATACATACATACATGCGTATATAAATACATGCGTATATACATGCGTATATAAATACATACATACATGCGTATATACATGCATATATAAATACATACATACATGCATGCATGCGTACATACATCCATCCATCTATACATACATGCATACATACATACATACATACATACATACATGCATGCATGCGTACATACATACATCCATCCATCTATCCATACATACATACATACATGCATACATACATACATACATACATACATACATACATACATACATACATGCATGCATACATACATGCATGCATGCATACATACATACATGCATGCATGCGTACATACATACATCTATCCATTCATACATGCATACATTCATACATACATACATGCATACATACATGCATACATACATACATTCATACATACATACATACATACATACATACATACATACATACATGCATACATACATACATACATACATACATACATACATACATACATACATACATACATACATACATACATACATACATACATACATACATACATACATGCATACATACATATATACATACATACACGTCCAGTCAGCATATAGCTATTTCGGGTCAAAGTCCAATACAGTTTATATTGGTGAGACGCCACTGTGATGAGGAGTTTAAATATCACAGGAACTGTAGGTTAATGTGTGACATAAGTGAGGTTAGATGAGGCATCTACAAGCATCAGCTGGAGGCTGATGGAGTGTTGTGGAGGCTGCTGGTACTATGCCCAATGTTGGAGGGTGGATTTGACTCTCCCACCCTCCCTCCCCACATTGACCGCAGTACGTCTAAGGTTACTTTCCACTCTCGCTTACCAAGGGTATAACACCCGCCCCCCCCCCCCCCAACACACACACATGCATCAGATTCTTAACTTACAATATTTATTATTTACCAATTTATGTTACTACACTGACTCTCAATTTCACAATATTGTATAAACTTTGATGAATCGCTCGTCTATGGGTCATCCAATAATGTTAGCAGACTTCTAGATGTTACCACTGCTAGGTTTAGGCTCGGCTACAAGTACCTCTGGAAGTTTGTAACATCTGATGATCTAGATTTGACTAAATGTAAACTCTGTCATCAGAACTATTCGCATACTTTGAGTCATTATATAATGGAATGTGAAAAATAGCGGAATTTAAAGATAACAACATCAATAGTGTCCATGAAATGTGTAAGTACTTCATTCATAATGATGTGCTGCCCGAAATCTTAGCGAAGTATCCAAAATTTGCTTACTGTAGGTAATGCATACACATGACTGTAAAGCTGCCGCCCAGTTGGGTGGGTGTGGAGCACATGACTGTAAAGCTGCCGCCCAGTTGGGTGGGTGTGGAGCACATGACTGTAAAGCAGCCGCCCAGTTGGGTGGGTGTGGAGCACATGACTGTAAAGCAGCCGCCCAGTTGAGTGGGTGTGGAGCACATGACTGTAAAGCTGCCGCCCAGTTGGCTGGGTGTGGAGCACATGACTGTAAAGCTGCCGCCCAGTTGGGTGGGTGTGGAGCACATGACTGTAAAGCTGCCGCCCAGTTGGGTGGGTGTGGAGTACATGACTGTAAAGCTGCCGCCCAGTTGGGTGGGTGTGGAGCACATGACTGTAAAGCTGCCGCCCAGTTGGGTGGGTGTGGAGCACATGACTGTAAAGCTGCCGCCCAGTTGGGTGGGTGTGGAACACATGACTGTAAAGCTGCCGCCCAGTTGGGTGGGTGTGGAGCACATGACTGTAAAGCTGCCGCCCAGTTGGGTGGGTGTGCAGCAAGACTAGTAACTGTGTGACTCACCATAAATGTAAAGTGCCTTGTATAGTGACTGTTGTGAGCCTCTTGTTGAATCACTTGTGACACAAAAGATTACTGATGTGTGTATTTGTGGTGGTGATTAAATATGTATGTGTATGTATATATGTATACGTATGAATATGTACATGTATGCATAAGTATGTGTACATTAATAATTTTGTAACTCGCGTCAAAAGATTGTTATTTGCTTAGCTAAACGAACTAGAGGGTTCAGTTCCTGAACCGATTATGTGCCTCTGTAATCCTTTACACCACCGCCCACGGGATGTGTATTATGGGGTGCATAATAAAGAAAGAAAATGAATGGACCGAACCCCACAAATCATTTAGCTAAGCAAGTTACAATCTTGATGAGCTAGTTACAAAATTCACTATAAGTCGTCACATCATAAATGGGTTCGAGATCGACCACAAGTAGTGCATTACATAATTTATCAGTATTGTGCAGCCTGTGATCCCCGCCTGGCTGGATACTGATACCTAGGTAATTTTTATGTGTCCGGACACCGGCGATAAGGTGATATTATTTATTTAACTTAAGATATATATATTTTTAAATGTTGTCACATTAACGGCTACATCTTCCTTTCTTCTGACATATAGATTTTTAAGATTAATTAAAATATATGGAAACTAATTATACAATTTATTGGCTGGTGTGCAGGGCTTCACACTCTCAGAGCTAGCCATCATGTAACTATCAAAACGCATATATCTTCGTTTTCACTTCAGTTATATTTATGACAAAGGATTTTAGATGTAGCCTATATTTCTACCTTTCAGATGACATAAATACTTTCGTTAATTACAATATCTAGATCAAACTAACACTGATTTTCAAAAGGTTGTATATTTTCCATCAATGGAGAGCATCAGCCAAGAAGCCTTCTTTAAAATATGAATATCTTTCCTCACCCAATAAGATCTAATCTCTGAATAAAACGCAAAAAACGACTTGATTGTAACCTATCCACCGCTGCCCATTGGATAGGGGAGAGGGGGTTATGTGTAGGATAAACAAATCAATTGTGACACTAGCCCTCCATTTATGTCAGTTGCTTAAATTATAAACTGTACTTGTGGTCGGTCTCGAGCCCATTGTTGATGTGACAATGTGCATTGACTTTTGTAACTAGCTTATCAAGATTATAACTTCCTTGGCTATATGAATTGTGGGGCTCAGTCCCTGAGCCCATTATGCGCCTCTGTAACACTCCACTATCGCCCATAGGATGGGTATGGGGTGCATAATAAATGAACTAAAATAAGCTCTGCCTTTTTGATAACATATACAATTATAAGCTTTATTTGTGAATCTCAATTAATTAAGCAATATATCACAGAGCCTGTAGGGTTCGGTGAGATGAGCGAAGAGACATGGGAGATTTCACATAAGTACAGTACATGGTAGTTTAAGTAGCGAACGCATGTCAACGAATAACGAGTATATATAACAACACTATTGTCCTATGAAGTCGATTTAACTTCCAAACATATATTTTTTTAATAAATGTTAAATGTTTTCTGGCTAGCTATGTTAGATTTTATTAAAAATACGTATTCTACTTGTTAACATTATAATTTAAATTTGTGATAATTTGTGCAGAGAAGTGCGACAACTGGATATGCCAACAAACACTTTCCAAACAACGATATATCTTGGATAAGTCGTTCCACAACATTGACGCTTGGACCGTCGACTTCCTTTGATGCTACTTATTTACTTATTTCATAATGAAATTATATTAGTTTGGAGTAAATATATGTTTTCTCATGTTCTGCATTCAGCACCCACATTATAGTAAATATACCATATTACTTCATTACTTAAATAATGCTAGGAGGGTTTGAGTAGCTTTGGGTCTTTAGTGGACAGAATCTCCAATAGATGGGGCGAGAGTCGCTCCCTCTCTCTCGCCCGAGCAAGAGTCGAAACTTAATTTAAAATTGATATATCTTTGTTCTCGAACATGATATATTTCATTTGGTGAAATCATAATAATGTTCATATCTCGGTCTTTCTGGAGGCATATAAGATTTTAGGCTTTATTAGCGTATCTTTGATAATTATACAATATATCGGCAAGTGCGTAGGCGTCTGCACTCCATGCCCGACAAGCTACTGAGCGCTACTATAAAAACATATGTATCTTCACTTGAGCTATAAATATGTCTATTGTAATGTATTGAAAATGAAGCTCTTATTTTTTCTCAAAAATTCTCAAAGAATTACTCGTTATTGCTATCTAAAATAATTAGACGAGCCAAAACTAAATACTATGAAGATAAATTTACCCAAATAAAGAGCAACATTAAAAAAACTTGGAGCACAATTTCACAAATATTGGGATCAAAGAAGATTTTAAATAACAAACCAACACTCCTTTCCAATAACGTTGGTCAGCTTTCAGCCTCTGATTCTGCTATTGAGTTCAATAGGTTCTTCTCTTCCATTGGGTCATCCCTTGCAAATGATATTCCATCTTCCTGTACTGATGTTAAGGACTATCTTACAGGTAACTATCCACAGTCTCTGTACCTAAAGCCTACTAGTTCCACTGATGTCAATGAAATAATCCTTTCCCTTAAAACCAAGTCTAGTGCCCTCGAGGAGATACCAGCTTTAATTTACAAAAAAGCCTCCAGATCTCTAGCCCCTGCTATTGCATTGCTCTTCAACAAGTCACTTGAACTCCAAACCTTTCCTGACATTCTAAAAAAAGCAAGAGTAACCCCTGTCTACAAATGTGGTGATCTCACTGATGTTAACAACTACAGACCTATATCAATCCTGCCTAACTTGTCAAAAATATTCGAAAAGCTAATCTACAAGCAGCTTTACTCTTTTCTAGCCAAACACAATATACTTAGCTCTTGTCAATATGGCTTCAGACCCAAAAAAAGCACTAACGATGCACTTATTAGTATGATTAACTTAATTCACGCAGCTCTTGATAAAAAGGAGTTTCCTTTTGGGTTATTTGTGGACCTGCGTAAGGCTTTTGACACTGTCAACCATCAAAACCTTCTTCTTAAATTACATCATTATGGAGTCAGAGGACACTCCCTGCTATACCTCAAATCTTATCTTACTGACAGGCTCCAGTATGTTTCTGTGAATAATAAAATTTCTCCCACCCTACCCATCAACATTGGTGTTCCTCAGGGCAGCATACTTGGCCCTCTCCTCTTTCTCATCTACATTAATGACCTTCCAAATGCCTCCCAACACCTCAAACCAATTCTATTTGCTGACGACACAACCTTCATTTACTCCAGTCCTGACCCCCTTGCTCTAAATGCCACAGTAAATACTGAGCTAGAGAAAGTCCATCTTTGGCTAACTGCCAACAAACTCACCCTTAACATTGACAAAACGTTTTATATTCTGTTTGGCAATAAATCCTCTAATCAGATAAATCTCAAAATAAACAATACCCAAATTTGTAACAAATTAGATGGCAAATTCCTTGGCGTTCTCATCGACCACAAGCTGAATTTCCAGGGTCACATTCTAAATATATCAAAAAAAGTTTCAAAAACTGTTGGCATTCTTTCTAAGATCAGATATTATGTACCCCGCCCTGCCCTGGTTACTCTCTATTACTCCCTCATCTATCCATACCTCAACTATGGTATTTGTGCTTGGGGTTCTACTACCCAAAATCATTTACGTCCTCTTATTACCCAACATAAACCTGCTATTAGGACAATATCCAACTCTGGCCCCAGACATCACTCGGTACCCTTACTCAAATCTCTGAATATGTTAGATATTAAGTCACTGCACATTCTCTCTTGTGTATTATACATATATAAAACGCTGAACTGTAATGCCAATCCTGACCTCAAAAGCTTCATTGAAGGTTGTAACAGAACCCATGAGCACCACACCAGGAATAAATACAGTTTTGATATTCCTAGAGTACGACTTAATCAAACTAGAAATGCTCTACAAATCAAGGGACCCAGAATGTGGAATGACCTTCCCAACCATGTCAAAGACTGTACCTCTCTCAACCAGTTTAAGATAAAAACTAAACACTACCTAATAAATTCCCTGTAACCCACCTCACTCCTTTATTGTCAACCCATGTCTTATTTTATTTATTATTTATTTTATTTATTATAATTTTTTTTTTAATCAACACTGTTTGTCAACCTATTGTATTTGTGCTGCTTTTTCTGTCATGTTCCCCCTTTTTTTATCTTTATTTGTATTTGTTTTCAACACTTTTTATTCTTTATGCTCAATTAGTATTAAGTTCTAGATATTAATGTTTTTCTTGCCCGAAACGCATTGCGTAATAGTGGCTTTAGGCATTGTATGTACTAGCTCTATCTATATATCAATCCATTAATGTAACATCACTTGTATGTATGTACCTTACCTGAATAAACATATTTATTTATTATTTATTTCTATCTTGCTTAAGACATATAAAACAGTTGTGTATTAACGAATTTACGTGAAATAAACATTGATCTGAGAGAGAGTTGCTCTGTCGTTCAGTCTGTACGGGGTGGGAGCTCCGTAATTTTTAAAATACATGTATCTTCATTAGAACTTTAAATATGTCTATGGTAAAGTGTTTAAAGTGAAGCTTATATGTCTGCCTTTCTTGAGACATATAAAACATATATGTTTATTAACGAATTCACGTGAAATAAACATTGTTCTGAGAGAGAGTTGCTCGGTCGATCAATCTGTCCGGGGTTAAAGCTCGGCTATTATAAAAGTACACGTATCTTCGCTTTAAATTTAAATATGCCCATGGTAAGGTATTTAGAATGAAGCTTATATTTCTATCTTTCTTGTGACATATAAAACTCTTACGTTTATTAAGGAATCTGTGTGAAATAGGCATGGTTCTGAGATGAATGCTGCGGTTTTCGAGCTCGACGCGCGGCAATGGACGCCTTAAACATCCAGTGGGTGTTATTGGACCCAATACCCATTTTATTTGTGGTTGGAGCCCCATACCCATTCTATGGGTGGTTGGAGCCCCATACCCATCCTGTGGGTTGTAGTGGACGCCATACTCATCCTGTGGGTGGTATTGGACCCCATACCCTTCCTGTGGGTGGATGTGATCCCCATACTCATCCTGTGGGTGGATGTGACCCTCATACCCATCCTGTGGGTGGTATTGGACCCCTTTCCCACCTAACAGGCGGTAGGTGACAATATACCCATCCTAGCTATAGTTGGTATAGTAGACACAATACCGTCCTGTTTGCAGTAGTTTACCCCATAGACATTCAAATGTAACATCGTTTTCTGTTAGCGTTCCTACAAAACATTCTTTAAAGATTTTTAAAGTTAAACTATGGTATATAATATTGATTGGTGAAGCACTGTTATTCTATGTAATAATTTATAGTGCTTATTATAATTTACTAAGAACAACTAATATTTCTCAAAACAAAACTACGAGCCTTCAATAGGATATAGCTGATCTGTAATATTATAAGAGCATGGACAACAGTAGGTAAATTTCACAACCCATGTGGGACCTGAAAACTACAATTTTCCTTATAATTGAACCAATCACGAATATTCTGCTATCTATGTTGACGGACGGGTACTGTGACACGTAAATTGGTACGTGAGGAAGAGTTTGGGCCTTGGTAAAAAAAGTAACTGGGAATATATCACATATTTACTAATTCATATTCAACATATTGACTTTAAGCATTAAGTCATATATGTGCTGTCTTGTGTGAGAACGGGTTGTACACACACATGTACATGTAGACACCTACAAGGCACAAGGTTTACACTCACACGTAGCATAGGGGCACTCTATGGTGTGTCCTGGCAGTCTCTTGTGTAAACACACTAGTCACGCACACAGACCACGACCTTGGGTAGGGAGGGCACAAAGGCTATTTTTCACGCGCGTGGAGCCCCAGGCTTCAGGTACCGTGAGGCAGCCCAACCTACCTCACAACTCTTCCCTCAGCAGGCCTCGATATTGCCACATTAACAATTGCTGCCTTAATACTCCAATACTCTGCCTTAATACTTAATACTCTGCCTTAATACAAAAATACTCCGAAATTACCACCTCTTTTAAGGGTCTGAGCTGTGGTGCAGTGGGTTAAAGGCGTACCAGTTATTCCAGTTGCTGTAAGGCTTCTATGCTGGCTAGGGTTCGAATCTTCTGGTGGGAAAGTGTTCTAAGGTTGTATAAACTCTCTAGCGTGTTTAGGTAAGTTGTGCATTAAGCATAGATACAGAGTTCTCCCATATTAACAGGAATTTGATGAAAGAACGTGAGTAGCCCCTCACTATGCTCTATTTGCCCTTAGGAGATGGTGATCTTTGGAGGTTAAATACTCCGAAATTACCATCTCATAAAAGAGTCTGAGCTGTGGTGCAGTGGGTTAAAGGCGTACCAGTTATGGTAGTTGCTGTAAGGCTTCTGTGCTGGCTAGGGTTCAAATCTCCTGGTGGGAAAGTGTTCTAAGGTTGTATAATCTCTCTTGTGTGTTTAGGCAAGTTGTGCATTAAACATAGACACAGAGTTCACCCATATTAACTGGAATTAGATGAAAGAACGTGAGTAGCCCCTCACTATGCTCTATTTGCCCTTAGGAGATGGTGATCTTTGGAGATGAAATACTCCGAAATTACCATCTCTTTTAAGGGTCTGAGCTGTGGTGCAGTGGGTTAAAGGCGTACCAGTTATGCTAGTTGCTGTAAGGCTTCTGTGCTGGCTAGGGTTCGAATCTCCTGGTGGGAAAGTGTTCTAAGGTTGTATAATCTCTCTTGTGTGTTTAGGCAAGTTATGCATTAAACATAGACACAGAGTTCTCCCATATTAACAGGAATTTGATGAAAGAACATGAGTAGCCCCTCACTAAGCTCTAGTTTCCCTTGGGAGATGGTGATCTTTGGAGGTGAAATACAATGAAATTACTATCACTTTGAAGGGTCTGAGCTGTGGTGCAGTGGGTTAAAGGCATACCAGTTATGCCAGTTGCTGTAAGGATTTTGTGCTGGCTAGAGTTCGAATCTCCTGGTAGGAAAGTGTTCTAAGGTTGTATAATCTCTCTTGCGTGTTTAGGCAAGTTGTGCATTAGGCATAGACACAGAGTTCTCCCATATTAACAGGAATTTGATGAAAGAACGTGAGTACCCTCACTTTGCTCTATTTACCCTTGGAGATGGTGATCTTTGGAGGTGAAATACTCCGAAATTACCATCTCTTTTAAGGGTCTGAGCTGTGGTGCAGTGGGTTAAAGGCGTGCTAGTTGCTGTAAGGCTTCTGTGCTGGCTAGGGTTCGAATCTCTTGGTGGGAAAGTGTTCTAAGGTTGTATAATCTCTCTTGCGTGCTTAGGCAAGTTGTGCATTAAGCATAGACACAGAGGTCTCCCATATTAACAGGAATTTGATGAAAGAATGTGAGTAGCCCCTCACTATGCTCTAGTTGCCCTTGGGAGATGGTGATCTTTGGAGGTGAAATACTCCGAAAGTACCACCTCTATTAAGGGGACTGAGCTGTGGTGCAGTGGGTTAAAGGCATACCAGTTATTCCAGTTGCTGTAAGACTTCTGTGCTGACTAGGGTTCGAATCTCCTGGTGAGAAAGTGTTCTAAGGTTGTATAATCTCTCTTGCGTGTTTAGGCAAATTGTGCTTTAAGCATAGACACAGAGTTCTCCCATATTAACAGGAATTTGATGAAAGAACATGAGTAGCCCCTCACTATGCTCTATTTGCCCATAGGAGATGGTGATTTTTGGAGGTTAAATACTCCGAAATTACCATCTCTTTTAAGAGTCCGAGCTGTGATGCAGTGGGTTAAAGGCGTACCAGTTATGATAGTTGCTGTAAGGCTTCTGTGGTGGCTAGGGTTCGAATCTCCTGGTGGGAAAGTGTTCTAAGGTTGTATAATCTCTCTTGTGTGTTTAGGCAAGTTGTGCATTAAACATAGACACAGAGTTCTCCCATATTAACTGGATTTGATGAAAGAACGTGAGTAGCCCCTCACTATGCTCTATTTGCCCTTAGGAGATGGTGATCTTTGGAGGTGAAATACAATGAAATTACTATCACTTTGAAGGGTCTGAGCTGTGGTGCAGTGGGTTAAAGGCATACCAGTTATTCCAGTTGCTCTAAGGCTTCTGTGCTGGCTAGGGTTCGAATCTCCTGGTGGGAAAGTGCTCTAAGGTTGTATAATCTCTCTTGCATGTTTAGGCAAATTGTGCATTAAGCATAGACACAGAGTTCTCCCATATTAACATGAATTTGATGAAAGAACGTGAGTAGCCTATCACTATGCTCTAGTTTCCCTTGGGAGATGGTGATCTTTCGAGGTGAAATACTCCGAAATTACCATCTCTTTTTGAGGGTCTGAGCTGTGGTGCAGTGGGTTAAAGGCGTACCAGTTATGCCAGTTACTGTAAGGCTTCTGTGCTGGCTAGGGTTCAAATCTCCTGGTGGGAAAGTGTTATAAGGTTGTATAAACTCTCTTGCGTATTTAGGCAAGTTGTGCATTAAGCATAGATACAGAGTTCTCCCATATTAACAGGAATTTGATGAAAGAACGTGAGTAGCCCCTCACTATGCTCTAGTTTCCCTTGGGAGATGGTGATCTTTGGAGGTGAAATTCAATGAAATTACTATCACTTTGAAGGGTCTGAGCTGTGGTGCAGTGGGTTAAAGGCGTACCAGTTATGCCAGTTGCTGTAAGGCTTCTGTGCTGGCTAGAGTTCGAATCTCCTGGTGGGAAAGTGTTCTAAGGTTGTATAATCTCTCTTGCGTGTTTAGGCAAGTTGTGCATTAAGCATAGACACAGAGTTCTCCCATATTAACAGGAATTTGATGAAAGAACGTGAGTAGCATATCACTATGCTCTAGTTTCCCTTGGGAGATGGTGATCTTTGGAGGTGAAATACTCCGAAATTACCATATCTTTTTAAGGGTCTGAACTGTGGTGCAGTGGGTTAAAGGCATACCAGTTATGCCAGTTGCTGAAAGGCTACTGTGCTGGCTAGGGTTCGAATTTCCTGGTGGGAAAGTGTTCTAAGGTTGTATAATCTGTCTTGTGTGTTTAGGCAAGTTATGCATTAAACATAGACACAGAGTTCTCCCATATTAACAGGAATTTGATGAAAGATCGTGAGTAGACCCTCACTATGCTCTAGTTTCCCTTGGGAGATGGTGATCTTTGGAGGTGAAATACAATGAAATTACTATCACTTTGAAGGGTCTGAGCTGTGGTGCAGTGGGTTAAAGGCGTACCAGTTATGCCAGTTGCTGTAAGGCTTCTGTGCTGGCTAGAGTTCGAATCTCCTGGTGGGAAAGTGTTCTAAGGTTGTATAATCTCTCTTGCGTGTTTAGGCAAGTTGTGCATTAAGCATAGACACAGAGTTCTCCCATATTAACAGGAATTTGATGAAAGAACGTGAGTAGCCCTTCACTATGCTCTAGTTGCCCTTGGGAGATAGTGATCTTTGGAGGTGAAATACTGCAAAATTACCATCTCTTTTAAGGGTCTGAGCTGTGGTGTAGTGGGTTAAAGGCGTACCAGTTATGCTAGTTGCTGTAAGGCTTCTGTGTTGGCTAGGGTTCGAATCTCCTGGTGGGAAAGTGTTCTAAGGTTGTATAAACTCTCTTGCGTGTTTGGGCAAGTTGTGCATTAAGCATAGATACAGAGTTCTCCCATATTAACAGGAATTTGATGAAAGAACGTGAGTAGCCCCTCACTATGGTCTATTTGCCCTTAGGAGATGGTGATCTTTGGAGGAGAAATACTCCGAAATTACCATATCTTTTTAAGGGTCTGAACTGTGGTGCAGTGGGTTAAAGGCATACCAGTTATGCCAGTTGCTGTAAGGCTTCTGTGCTGGCTAGGGTTCGAATCTCCTGGTGGGAAAGTGTTCTAAGGTTGTATAATCTGTCTTGTGTGTTTAGGCAAGTTATGCATTAAACATAGACACAGAGTTCTCCCATATTAACAGGAATTTGATGAAAGAATGTGAGTAGCCCCTCACTATTCTCTAGTTTCCCTTGGGAGATGGTGATCTTTGGAGGTGAAATACAATGAAATTACTATCACTTTGAAGGGTCTGAGCTGTGGTGCAGTGGGTTAAAGGCGTACCAGTTATGCCAGTTGCTGTAAGGCTTCTGTGCTGGCTAGAGTTCGAATCTCCTGGAGGTAAAGTGTTCTAAGGTTGTATAATCTCTCTTGCATGTTTAGGCAAGTTGTGCATTAAGCATAGACACAGAGTTCTCGCATATTAACAGGAATTTGATGAAAGAACGTGAGAACCCTCACTATGCTCTATTTGCCCTTACGAGATGGTGATCTTTGGAGGTGAAATACTCCGAAATTACCATCTCTTTTTAAGGGTCTGAGCTGTGGTGCAGTGGGTTAAAGGTGTACCAGTTATGCCAGTTGCTGTAAGGCTTCTGTGCTGGCTAGAGTTCGAATCTCCTGGTGGGAAAGTGTTCTAAGGTTGTATAATCTCTCTTGCGTGTTTAGGCAAATTGTGCATTAAGCATAGACACAGAGTTCTCGCATATTAACAGGAATTTGATGAAAGAACGTGAGAACCCTCACTATGCTCTATTTGCCCTTACGAGATGGTGATCTTTGGAGGTGAAATACTCCGAAATTACCATCTCTTTCAAGAGTCCGAGCTGTGATGCAGTGGGTTAAAGACGTACTAGTTATGCTAGTTGCTGTAAGGCTACTGTGCTGGCTAGGGTTCGAATCTCCTGGTGGGAAAGTGTTCTAAGGTTGTATAAACTCTCTTGCGTATTTAGGCAAGTTGTGCATTAAGCATAGATACAGAGTTCTCCCATATTAACAGCAATTTGATGAAAGAACGTGAGTAGCCCCTCACTATGCTCTAGTTTCCCTTGGGAGATGGTGATCTTTGGAGGTGAAATACAATGAAATTACTATCACTTTGAAGGGTCTGAGCTGTGGTGCAGTGGGTTAAAGGCGTACCAGTTATGCCAGTTGCTGTAAGGCTTCTGTGCTGGCTAGAGTTCGAATCTCCTGGTGGGAAAGTGTTCTAAGGTTGTATAATCTCTCTTGCGTGTTTAGGCAAGTTGTGCATTAAGCATAGACACAGAGTTCTCCCATATTAACAGGAATTTGATGAAAGAACGTGAGGAGCCTATCACTATGCTCTAGTTTCCCTTGTGAGATGGTGATCTTTGGAGGTGAAATACTCCGAAATTACCATATCTTTTTAAGGGTCTGAACTGTGGTGCAGTGGGTTAAAGGCATACCACTTATGCCAGTTGCTGTAAGGCTTCTGTGCTGGCTAGGGTTCGAATCTCCTGGTGGGAAAGTGTTCTAAGGTTGTATAATCTCTCTTGCGTGTTTAGGCAAGTTGTGCATTAAGCATAGACACAGAGTTCTCCCATATTAACAGGAATTTGATGAAAGAACGTGAGTAGCCCCTCACTATGCTCTAGTTGCCCGTGGGAGATAGTGATCTTTGGAGGTGAAATACTGCGAAATTACCATCTCTTTTAAGGGTCTGAGCTGTGGTGTAGTGGGTTAAAGGCGTACCAGTTATGCTAGTTGCTGTAAGGCTTCTGTGTTGGCTAGGGTTCGAATCTCCTGGTGGGAAAGTGTTCTAAGGTTGTATAAACTCTCTTGCGTGTTTGGGCAAGTTGTGCATTAAGCATAGATACAGAGTTCTCCCATATTAACAGGAATTTGATGAAAGAACCTGAGTAGCCCCTCACTATGGTCTATTTGCCCTTAGGAGATGGTGATCTTTGGAGGTGAAATACTCCAAAATTACCATATCTTTTTAAGGGTCTGAACTGTGGTGCATTGGGTTAAAGGCATACCAGTTATGCCAGTTGCTGTAAGGCTTCTGTGCTGGCTAGGGTTCGAATCTCCTGGTGGGAAAGTGTTCTAAGGTTGTATAATCTGTCTTGTGTGTTTAGGCTAGTTATGCATTAAACATAGACACAGAGTTCTCCCATATTAACAGGAATTTGATGAAAGAATGTGAGTAGCCCCTCACTATTCTCTAGTTTCGCCTTGGGAGATGGTGATCTTTGGAGGTGAAATACAATGAAATTAATATCACTTTGAAGGGTCTGAGCTGTGGTGCAGTGGGTTAAAGGCGTACCAGTTATGCCAGTTGCTGTAAGGCTTCTGTGCTGGCTAGAGTTCGAATCTCCTGGAGGTAAAGTGTTCTAAGGTTGTATAATCTCTCTTGCATGTTTAGGCAAGTTGTGCATTAAGCATAGACACAGAGTTCTCCCATATTAACAGGAATTTGATGAAAGAACGTGAGAACCCTCACTATGCTCTATTTGCCCTTACGAGATGGTGATCTTTGGAGGTGAAATACTCCGAAATTACCATCTCTTTTAAGGGTCTGAGCTGTGGTGCAGTGGGTTAAAGGTGTACCAGTTATGCCAGTTGCTGTAAGGCTTCTGTGCTGGCTAGAGTTCGAATCTCCTGGTGGGAAAGTGTTCTAAGGTTGTATAATCTCTCTTGCGTGTTTAGGCAAATTGTGCATTAAGCATAGACACAGAGTTCTCCCATATTAACATGAATTTGATGAAAGAACGTGAGTAGCCTATCACTATGCTCTAGTTTCCCTTGGGAGATGGTGATCTTTCGAGGTGAAATACTCCGAAATTACCATCTCTTTTTATGGGTCTGAGCTGTGGTGCAGTGGGTTAAAGGCGTACCAGTTATGCTAGTTGCTGTAAGGCTTCTGTGCTGGCTAGGGTTCGAATCTCCTGGTGGGAAAGTGTTCTAAGGTTGTATAATCTGTCTTGTGTGTTTAGGCAAGTTATGCATTAAACATAGACACAGAGTTCTCCCATATTAACAGGAATTTGATGAAAGAACGTGAGTAGCCCCTCACTATTCTCTAGTTTCCCTTGGGAGATGGTGATCTTTGGAGGTGAAATACAATGAAATTACTATCACTTTGAAGGGTCTGAGCTGTGGTGCAGTGGGTTAAAGGTGTACAAGTTATGCTAGTTGCTGTAAGGCTTCTGTGCTGGCTAGGGTTCGAATCTTCTGGTGGATAAGTGTTCTAAGGTTGTATAATCTCTCTTGCGTGTTTAGGCAAGTTGTGCATTAAGCATAGACACAGAGGTCTCCCATATTAACAGGAATTTGATGAAAGAATGTGAGTAGCCCCTCACTATGCTCTAGTTGCCCTTGGGAGATGGTGATCTTTGGAGGTGAAATACTCCGAAATTACCATCTCTTTTAAGGGGTCTGAGCTGTGGTGCAGTGGGTTAAAGGCGTACCAGTTATGCCAGATGCTGTAAGGCTTCTGTGCTGGCTAGAGTTCGAATCTCCTGGTGGGAAAGTGTTCTAAGGTTGTATAATCTCTCTTGCGTGTTTAGGCAAGTTGTGCATTAAGCATAGACACAGAGGTCTCCCATATTAACAGGAATTTGATGAAAGAACGTGAGTAGCCCCTCACTATGCTCTATTTGCCCTTAAGAGATGGTGATCATTGGAGGTGAAATACTCCGAAATTACCATATCTTTTAAGGGTCTGAGCTGTGGTGCAGTGGGTTAAAGGCGTACGAGTTATGCTAGTTGCTGTAAGGCTTCTGTGCTGGCTAGGGTTCGAATCTCCTGGTGGGAAAGTGTTCTAAGGTTGTATAATCTCTCTTGCGTGTTTAGGCAAGTTGTGCATTAAGCATAGACACAGAGGTCTCCCATATTAACAGGAATTTAATGAAAGAATGTGAGTAGCCCCTCACTATGCTCTAGTTGCCCTTGGGAGATGGTGATCTTATGAGGTGAAATACTCCGAAATTACCATCTCTTTTAAGGGGACTGAGCTATGGTGCAGTGGGTTAAAGGCATACCAGTTATTCCAGTTGCTCTAAGGCTTCTGTGCTGGCTAGGGTTCGAATCTCCTGGTGGGAAAGTGTTCTAAGGTTGTATAATCTCTTTTGCATGTTTAGGCAAATTGTGCATTAAGCATAGACACAGAGTTCTCCCATATTAACATGAATTTGATGAAAGAACGTGAGTTGCCTATCACTATGTTCTAGGTTCCCTTGGGAGATGGTGATCTTTCGAGGTGAAATACTCCGAAATTACCATCTCTTTTTGAGGGTCTGAGCTGTGGTGCAGTGGGTTAAAGGCGTACCAGTTATGCCAGTTGCTGTAAGGCTTCTGTGCTGGCTAGAGTTCGAATCTCCTGGTGGGAAAGTGTTCTAAGGTTGTATAATCTCTCTTGCGTGTTTAGGCAAGTTGTGCATTAAGCATAGACACAGTGTTCTCCCATATTAACAGGAATTTGATGAAAGAACGTGAGTAGCCTATCACTATGCTCTATTTTCCCTTGGGAGATGGTGATCTTTGGAGGTTAAATACTCCGAAATTACCATCTCTTTTTAAGGGTCTGAGCTGTGGTGCAGTGGGTTAAAGGCGTACCCGTTATGCCAGTTGCTGTATGGCTTCTGTGCTGGCTAGGGTTCGAATCTCCTGGTGGGAAAGTGTTCTAAGGTTGTATAAACTCTCTTGCGTGTTTAGGCAAATTGTGCATTAAGCATAGACACAGAGTTCTCCCATATTAACATGAATTTGATGAAAGAACGTGAGTAGCCTATCACTATGCTCTAGTTTCCCTTGGGAGATGGTGATCTTTCGAGGTGAAATACTCCGAAATTACCATCTCTTTTTATGGGTCTGAGCTGTGGTGCAGTGGGTTAAAGGCGTACCAGTTATGCTAGTTGCTGTAAGGCTTCTGTGCTGGCTAGGGTTCGAATCTCCTGGTGGGAAAGTGTTCTAAGGTTGTATAATCTGTCTTGTGTGTTTAGGCAAGTTATGCATTAAACATAGACACAGAGTTCTCCCATATTAACAGGAATTTGATGAAAGAACGTGAGTAGCCCCTCACTATTCTCTAGTTTCCCTTGGGAGATGGTGATCTTTGGAGGTGAAATACAATGAAATTACTATCACTTTGAAGGGTCTGAGCTGTGGTGCAGTGGGTTAAAGGTGTACAAGTTATGCTAGTTGCTGTAAGGCTTCTGTGCTGGCTAGGGTTCGAATCTTCTGGTGGATAAGTGTTCTAAGGTTGTATAATCTCTCTTGCGTGTTTAGGCAAGTTGTGCATTAAGCATAGACACAGAGGTCTCCCATATTAACAGGAATTTGATGAAAGAATGTGAGTAGCCCCTCACTATGCTCTAGTTGCCCTTGGGAGATGGTGATCTTTGGAGGTGAAATACTCCGAAATTACCATCTCTTTTAAGGGGTCTGAGCTGTGGTGCAGTGGGTTAAAGGCGTACCAGTTATGCCAGATGCTGTAAGGCTTCTGTGCTGGCTAGAGTTCGAATCTCCTGGTGGGAAAGTGTTCTAAGGTTGTATAATCTCTCTTGCGTGTTTAGGCAAGTTGTGCATTAAGCATAGACACAGAGGTCTCCCATATTAACAGGAATTTGATGAAAGAACGTGAGTAGCCCCTCACTATGCTCTATTTGCCCTTAAGAGATGGTGATCATTGGAGGTGAAATACTCCGAAATTACCATATCTTTTAAGGGTCTGAGCTGTGGTGCAGTGGGTTAAAGGCGTACGAGTTATGCTAGTTGCTGTAAGGCTTCTGTGCTGGCTAGGGTTCGAATCTCCTGGTGGGAAAGTGTTCTAAGGTTGTTTAATCTCTCTTGCGTGTTTAGGCAAGTTGTGCATTAAGCATAGACACAGAGGTCTCCCATATTAACAGGAATTTAATGAAAGAATGTGAGTAGCCCCTCACTATGCTCTAGTTGCCCTTGGGAGATGGTGATCTTATGAGGTGAAATACTCCGAAATTACCATCTCTTTTAAGGGGACTGAGCTATGGTGCAGTGGGTTAAAGGCATACCAGTTATTCCAGTTGCTCTAAGGCTTCTGTGCTGGCTAGGGTTCGAATCTCCTGGTGGGAAAGTGTTCTAAGGTTGTATAATCTCTTTTGCATGTTTAGGCAAATTGTGCATTAAGCATAGACACAGAGTTCTCCCATATTAACATGAATTTGATGAAAGAACGTGAGTTGCCTATCACTATGTTCTAGGTTCCCTTGGGAGATGGTGATCTTTCGAGGTGAAATACTCCGAAATTACCATCTCTTTTTGAGGGTCTGAGCTGTGGTGCAGTGGGTTAAAGGCGTACCAGTTATGCCAGTTGCTGTAAGGCTTCTGTGCTGGCTAGAGTTCGAATCTCCTGGTGGGAAAGTGTTCTAAGGTTGTATAATCTCTCTTGCGTGTTTAGGCAAGTTGTGCATTAAGCATAGACACAGTGTTCTCCCATATTAACAGGAATTTGATGAAAGAACGTGAGTAGCCTATCACTATGCTCTATTTTCCCTTGGGAGATGGTGATCTTTGGAGGTTAAATACTCCGAAATTACCATCTCTTTTTAAGGGTCTGAGCTGTGGTGCAGTGGGTTAAAGGCGTACCCGTTATGCCAGTTGCTGTATGGCTTCTGTGCTGGCTAGGGTTCGAATCTCCTGGTGGGAAAGTGTTCTAAGGTTGTATAAACTCTCTTGCGTGTTTAGGCAAGTTGTGCATTAATCATAGATACAGAGTTCTCCCATATTAACAGGAATTTGATGAAAGAACGTGAGTAGCCCCTCACTATGCTCTATTTGCCCTTAGGAGATGGTGATCTTTGGAGGTGAAATACTCCGAAATTACCATCTCTTTTTAAGGGTCTGAGCTGTGGTGCAGTGGGTTAAAGGCGAACCAGTTATGCTAGTTGCTGTAAGGCTTCTGTGCTGGCTAGGGTTCGAATCTCCTGGTGGGAAAGTGTTCT
Organism: Procambarus clarkii; assembly: GCF_040958095.1. Taxonomy (NCBI): domain Eukaryota; kingdom Metazoa; phylum Arthropoda; class Malacostraca; order Decapoda; family Cambaridae; genus Procambarus; species Procambarus clarkii. The sequence continues at coordinate 16,355,952 of NC_091228.1, read as the reverse complement.
AAGGTTGTATAAACTCTCTTGTGTGTTTAGGCAAGTTGTGCATTAAACATAGACGCAGAGTTCTCCCATATTAACAGGAATTTGATGAAAGAACGTGAGTAGCCCCTCACTATGCTCTATTTGCCCTTAGGAGATGGTGATCTTTGGAGGTGAAATACAATGAAATTACTATCACTTTGAAGGGTCTGAGCTGTGGTGCAGTGGGTTAAAGGCGTACCAGTTATGCCAGTTGCTGTAAGGCTTCTGTGCTGGCTAGAGCTCGAATCTCCTGGTGGGAAAGTGTTCTAAGGTTGTATAATCTCTCTTGCATGTTTAGGCAAGTTGTGCATTAAGCATAGACACAGTGTTCTCCCATATTAACAGGCCAATTACACTGGATTAATCTTTGTATGTAGATAGGAGCTGCCTCGTATGGGCCAATGGGCCTTCTGCAGTTGCCTCTGTTCTTATGTTTCACCCCACAGTTATCCCTTATGTATCCCCCCATGTTTTCACCTTTATTGTCTTTATCACCTGACCCAGTGCGGGTATAAAATCAACCAGAATTGTAAGATCTCTTCACTTGAGAATGAACCATGGAGGTTCGAAACGTTGTGCAAATTGTATAAATAAGTGTAATACATTCTATAGTAAACCACTTCTTTTCTTCACCTTAAAAGTACGAAAATGAGTTTTGGAGAACTCATATTTCAACTAAGCCCTGATGCTAAGAAAATAGTTAGAGGGATAGAAGCCCTAAACCAGAAAATAATAAATACAGAATATGCGGTCATATTCAATGAAATATATATATATATATATATATATATATATATATATATATATATATATATATATATATATATATATATATATATATATATATATATATATATATATACACACACACACATATACTAGCTGTACCCTGCTACAGCAATCTTTCCCTGTCCCCTAGTCTTCCCCATCATTCCGCCCTACCCCATTCCCTAGTCCACCCAACTATTCCCAATTCCTCCGTCCCCTTGTCCTCCCAACTATTCTCCTCTCCCCCATCCTCTCGTCCTCCCCACCATTCTCCCCCTCCCCCGTCCCCTTGTTTTCCCCACCATCCCCCCCACTCCACCATCCCCTTGTCCTCCCCACCATTCCCCACTCCATTATCCCCTCGTCCTCCCCACCATTCCCCACTCCATTATCCCCTCGTCCTCCTCCTCCATTCTCCCACTCCTCCCCCATCCCCTCGTCCTTCCTACTATTGTCCTCTCCCCTGTCTTCTCTTCCTCCCTCACCATTCCCCACTCCTTTGTCTTCTTGTCCTCCCCACCATTATTTATTCTACCCCTCCACTCGTCCCCATTATCCCCAACTCCCCCGTCCCCTCGTCCTCCCCCCTAATTCCTACTCTGTCTCTTTTGTCCTCCACCTTCCCCCTCTCCCATCTTCTCGTCCTCCCCACTCCCTTGTCCGATGCATTCCTATATGATCTGGTTTTCCCGTCAGAAAATTTGGAACAAATAATCTGATGATTATTTCATCACTGAAAAATAAGGACAGAAAAAGCCATATGAAAAACAATGAAATAATTAAAAAATACTCTATACTCATTAAATGAATGGTATGGTCAACCACAGCTCAATTCTAAGGCAATGTCACACAAAATAATGAAATCAAAATGAAAATAAATTGAAATCGATGAAAATTATATTTATCAATGCAATCAGAAACATTGAAATGGAATCGTAGCATATTTAGTATTGTGGGTATTGCTCCTACGTACAACAGATGGCGCTGTTTTTCAAACAAAGCATGGTTTTACTTGTCACAGGTGTGGCATCTATACTTATTCTGACGAAATGAACGGTATTGTAAACAACACAGCTCAATTCCAATGCAATGTCCATTAAAATAATTAAATAAAAATGGAAATAAATCTAAATCTATGAAAATTTAACTTATCAATGCAATCGGAAACAGTGAAATGTAATCATAACTTGTAGTATAGCATGTGATGCTCTTGCAAGCAACAGATGGCGCTGTTTAAAAAAAAAATGCTTGTTTTTACCTGTCACAGGTGTTTTATCTATATAGTAGGTATATAAAAGCATGCCAGTATTCAAATGGAACGTTTTGTCAAAATTTCAAAGCAATCGGTGAAGAATTTTTGGAGATTACTGTGTGTGTTGCTCTTACGTCCAACAGATGGCATTGCTTTTCAAAAAAACATGTGTTTTCCTGTCACAAGTTTTTTTTTTTTTTTTTTTTTTTTTTTTTTCTTTTTAGCAGGGATAATCCTGCGCGGGCCCTAAGCCTCTGACTGGCCCACTAAGTGATGCTTGTTTCTGTTTTACCTGGGTGGAGGATCAGTATGTATGACTCGTATGGTCGCTTCAGTAAGATTTTGCCATATGTGTTTAACAACTTCCTCTGCTCTGTTGAATCGAAGGTGAAATCTTAACGGGTTTGTAACTGTGCACTGTGTTAGATTTTTTTTTTTTTTTTTTTTTTTTTTTCTTTTTAGCAGGGATAATCCTGCGCGGGCCCTAAGCCTCTGGCAGGCCCACTAAGTGATGCTCGTTTCTGGTTTACCTGGGCGGAGGATGAGTACGTATGACCCGTATGGTCGCTTCAGTAAGATTTTGCCATATGTGTTTAACAACTTCCTCTGCTCTGTCGAATCGAAGGTGAAATCTTAACGGGTTTGTAACTGTGCACTGTGTTAGATAATGTTCCAGTGGTCTGTCGGGCATTTCTCCACAGTGTTGACATTTCCTCTCATCTTCCGGAACCTGTAAGCCTATTTCCCATGCACATGGGTATCCAAGCCTGATGCGATGTAAGTGCACTTCTGTTGTTCTACTGCCCCCGTTCATCAAACTAAGTGGTTCGTAGTTGGTCGAATTCTTGTACCAACCCGCAGACCCTGATGTTGCAACTGCTGTGTTGTGGTCACTGTACATCTTTCGCATTGCTCTGTTTCGAATTACTTTCTTCATCTGGGATAGACTCTGTGGTATGTAAATGTCTACATTTCTCCTCTGAGTAGCAAGTTTTGCAGCTTCGTCTGCAATGTCATTACCGATAGTCCCACATGACTTGGCACCCAGTTGATAAGTACCCGTCGGCCTTGCCGTTTGAGTGTGTGCATGAATGATAAGACATTTGTGATCAGATGGATGTTATCACATATGTGTTCCTGTTGCAAGGTTTCAATGGCGGTTCTCGAATCTGTATGGATGATAACATGTTGTCGGTGTTCAGCAAGAGCATGTTCCAAAGCCTTTTGAATGGCTAGCATCTCAGTCTGTAAAGTCGAACACCCATTTGAGAGCCTCCAACTATATACAGAGTTTCCCGCTTTAACTGCAGCTCCGGTTTCTTGTCCCTGCTGGTCTACTGACCCATCCGTGAAGTAAGTGAAGCTGTCGGATGCCATGTTTGCTTCTATATGCATCTGTGCAATGTGACGTAGCAGATGAGGATGTGTCTGGTTCTTCTTTCCGTCAAGAGCCATAATCTGAAAGTCTGCTGGCAGAGATTCCCAAGGGGCTTGTATAACAAAGTCTGCATGTATGTCGTCGACACCCCTCTCAGTGACTGTGTTTGCCATATCGAATGTATCGATGGCGTTTATCGCACAATGGGTCCACCTGTTGCCATTGGAGGCTCTTCTGTCCAGAGTTAGTGCTCCAGTGATCATATCTTTAAGTGAACTGATTCTAGGTCTAGTCAATATCTTGGTCAGCATGCACGCAGCAATCCCCTTTACCCTTATTTCAATCGACGTTAGCTTTGTCTCTAGTCTTAGGTTCAGGATTTTAGTCCATCTGGGAGCACCTGTTATGACTCGCAATGCATCATTTTGAAGAACCTCAACGTTTGCCCACTGACCAGGAGAAAGAGTGAGTAAGGCAGGCGCTGCATAATCAACCAGGGAACGAACGGCGTGTATGTAAAACATTCTCAACACTCTGTGTCCCGCTCCTAGACGGGGCCCTGTGATTGCTCTCATTATATTTATTCGTGACTTTGCTTTCTCCTTTAGATATTGAATTTGCTTATGGAATGTCATTTTAAAATCAATCCACACTCCGAGATATCGATATTGTGTAACCCACTGAAGGTTAATGTTATGAATGCGTAGGTGCCTGTCTGGAGCCTTGCCACCTAGTCTCATCGCCTTAGACTTCTGTGCAGATATTTTTAGCCCTAAAACACTGCATTCAGATGTCACTTGATCTAAAGCACCTTGAGCTTTATTTAGAAGTGAAGGACCCGTAATGACTAATGCTAGATCATCAGCATAGCTTAGCAATGTAACCCCTTCTGTAAAGGACATGGTAACAAGGTTTTCCATAAGGATGTTAAAAAGACTAGGACTGAGGACTCCTCCTTGTGGAGTCTCATTCTCGTGCAAGTGGTAGTCCGACACTTGTCCTTGCAACTTTACTCTGGCATACCTGTGACTTAGGTAATCTTGAATCCATGCTAGCATTTTCCCCCTCACACCTTTTTTAACTAAGGTGTGTAGTATTGCTGGCGGGCTTGCAAGTTCAAACGCTTTTTCCAGATCAAGGAAGACCACTATAGCTGGACCCGAGTTAACTGTTCCTAGTAATGTTGCTATGCAGTTTGCAGTACCTACTCCTCTAGTGAAGCCAAATATGTGTTTATGAAGGTCTCCAGTCTTCCACAGTAGCCTATTTAAGACCATCCGTTCTGCAGTTTTACTAACGCATGATGTTAATGAAATGGGTCTGTAATTGCCAGGTTCATTCGGCTTAGGAATCGGGATGATGTCTGCTTTCTTCCAAGAGGGCGGTAGTCTGCCTTGCTGCCAAGACGCATTGATGACGTCCAATATCCCTCGGTCTCCAGCAGGACCTGCATGTGCGATCATTGAGTATGTAATGTTATCAGCACCTGGTGCAGTGTCCTTACCACCTTTTTTGGCTCTGCTTAGTTCCTGTTCGGTGAAGGGACAGTCACATTCGTCATTTATAGCTATGCCCTCATGAATGACTGTCATCCTCTCTTGTTTTAAGTGTTCTTGCTGCCTGCGGACCATTGCAGGAAGCTGATATGAAGCTGTTCTTTCTGCAAATTGGAGAGCAAGTCTCTCAGCCTCCTGCAATGGTTGAATACATGCCTGTGGCCGGGCTGGTCGACCTGATATAGTTTTAATCTGACCCCATATCTTGCCAAGACTACTATGTTCATTTAGAGTTTGACACCACTCAAACCATCTTGCCTCCTTTACTTCTCGAGAAACTCGCCTTGCTTCAGATATCACCGCTCGTAGCAGAGTTCTTCCTTCTGGTGTGGGGTTTCTCTTTAGATGTTTTCTGAAGATATTGACTCTGTGGTTCTGTTCTTTAACGTCATTACTATAGAACCAATAGTTCTTTCGTTTCGTGTTACCTGTGATAATGATTGGAATAGCTTTGTTCGCAGCAGCTGCAACGGCTTCCTGCAGATTGGTCTCGTGTATGTTCAAATCCTCAGGTGGCGTGTACGTTGCATACCATTTTTCAAGTTCTTCTTGGTATACATTCCAATTGGCCTTTCCTAAATTCCACCGAGGCTGCGCAGGAGGTGTAGGAGGTCGCGCCAGGTTGAGTGTCGTGACAGTAGCAGAGTGGTCACTGGTGATCACCGGGTCTACTTCCCACTTCGCCTGTTGCTGGAGTGCAGTGGAGATGAATGTAAGATCAAGGGAACCTCCTAGAATGTGAGTGGGTTCCCCAGTGTTGAGAAGTGTAATTTCAGGTACTTCTCGCAGAGCTGCAGCTAAATGGCGCCCATCTGCATTGGCTGGCCCAGTTGCACCTAACTCTGGATGATGAGCATTAAAATCTCCAGCAATAATTAAATTTTCCTGCGTGGCCAAGGCAAGCACTGCCTCTGCTTCTAGTTTACGTCTAGGGGGCTTGTAGACGTTGTATATGAGGAGCTCAAAATTAGCCATATTCACTGTAACTGCTAATACCTCTACTCCATCCCCACATGAAACTGAGTCTATTTTCTTGCTGGGTATGGTGTTTCTGACTAGGGTCATTAATCCTCTTAGTCTCCCCTGCTTATACGGTAGAACATAGTGCTAATATCCAGCTAATCTGAAGGATTTCGTGGCTGGGAAAAAGAGTTTCTTCCAAAACGATTATATCTGCTTTCGTGCTGATTGCAGCCTCCTGAAGTGTGTGTTTTTTATTTCCAAGACCTTGTATGTTCCACTGCAGAATTCGTAATGGCCAGACGACGGGTTCGGTTGGTGTTGCTTGTTCTACTAGAACTCCTCCTCGGAATCGACCTCTATATTCTCCGCCTCGCAAGTCGTGTCGCTGCAAATCGGACTGCATTGATAGTTCGTGGTCATCCCCGACGTTGTTGGAATCTGTGCATAACTGTGGTCCATCGCTATGTTGTTGGAAGTGCTGCAGGTCGGACTGCATTGATTGTCCGTGGTCAACCCCGGCATTGTTGGAATCTGTGCAGAACTGTGGTCCATCACTTTGTGGTTGGTATTGCTGCAAGTCGGACTGCATTGATTGCTCGCGGCCGTTTCTTGTGTTGGCGGAACCTGCGCATCTCTGCTGTTCAATACGTCTTTGTTGGCGTTCCTGCAGATCAGACTGCATTGGCTGTTGTTGTCTGTCTCCTGTGTTGTAAGATTCTGTTGATCGTGGGTGGTCACTGCTTCTTGCAGTTGCGTTTGTGAATGTCGATGTTCCGGTGTCTTGACTATCCGACTGTTGTCGGTAGTCAGTATGTCCAAGTTGCGTTGTTTGTCCTCTTGTGCTCCATCCTGTCGGAGACTGTCTAATTCTCGTGTAACTGTGGTCTGCTGCACGATCTTGTCCATTATCACACAAGTGATGTCTTGAGTCTGTTGTTGTGAGGCGTTCTGCGTCATCTGTAGGCAATTGATAATGGTCTCTGCCATGATCTTCACGATGGTTTTCAGCTGGACCTCGGTAAAACTGTATAGCTGGTGAGTAGATTCCGAAAGTAAGTGTTTTCTGCTCTTTTGTATTTGCTGGACGTCTGCAACACTTTCGTGTAATGTCTGATTCGGAATTGACAGATTCGGGAAATTTTGCTCTGTGAGAGCGGGTGGCTGTTGTGGCTGTGCACGAGTGTTCCAGACGTTGGTGTTGGGGTATGTATTGCTGGGCAGTGTGTTGATCCTGGCCTGAGCTGTCTGCACTTTTTGTTTCCGTGCAGAGCAGGTTGTGCTCCAGGCATGATGTTTGCCTCCACAATTTGGACATTTGGCTGTTGTGGTCTGGTTTGCCTTGTGCTTGGCAATACAGTCTTTGGTGGGATGTCTCAGGCTGCACACTCCGCACCTCTCCTGTCCTGTGCAGCGTGACTGATGGTGGCCGTATTTCTGACACCTGGAGCAGCGTAGGGGTTCCGGGACGTATGGCCTCTGTCGGTATGTCCCCCAATTTCCAAGACCGAAAGTTTCTGGCACATGTCCCATGACGGTCACCAGAACCTGACGCGTCGCTGCCTTGTCTACTTTTGTGTGGCAACGTTCCGCATTCAGGACTTGCTTGTGTTCTAGCACTGGATTCAGGGGAAAGTCGATTGGGTATCCCAAAAGCACGACACGTGTGCGTCGTTCTGGAGGGTCCAGCTTTACCAAGCACACAGGTTTCCCCTGCAGGACTCTTACCTTCTCTAAGTAATGTGCAGTCTGTTGGTCTTGAGGTGTCAGTATTATTTCTCCCTTCAGGTTGACTGTAATGGAAAGTTTGAGCTCTGGTTGTTTTTTTTCCATCGCCGTTACTACTCCATATGCTGTAGGAAAGTGGTCGGTCTGCATGATCTTGAATTTTGGAAGATGTGCAGAGGCTGGCGATGTCTGGTGTGAGACTGGTGGTGTCCTCCCCTGTCCCATACTGCTGTCCTGCGGCTGGGCTGTGGAGAGAGGAACAATGGCTGACACTGGCTGGCGTGAAACTGGTGGTGTCCTCTCCAGACTCACACTGCCGTCCTGCGGCTGTGTTGTGGACAGAGAAGCATTGACTGACACTGGCTGGTGTGTGACTGACGCCGGCCCCTCTAGGTCCATTACGACCGCTGACTTGCTGGTAGAAGCAAGTGGTAAAGCCTCGATAGCAGTTTTCTTTGGTGCCTGCTGCACATCGATCCACCGTCCCTCCTCGTCCGAAAGCTGCTTCCATTCCCTCTTGCGCTGAGCCTTCCCCATGGCTCTCTTCACGTAGTGAGAACCGACTCAAACCACCGGAGCGAGCAGGCGACACGTCCTCACTGCACGGTAGCTCAGGAGCAACTCCCTGTCACAAGTGAGGCATGTATATAAAAACACGTACTTATTCGAATCCAACGTTGTGTCAACATTTCAAAGCAATCGGTAAAGACGTTTCGAAGATTTCACTCACGTGAAAAACACATAAAAACACAGTTTTTCAAAGAAAAGATTATTTTTTTCCAATCACAGACGTGGCTTCTAAATAGTATGTATATAAAAATCCGCTCGGATGCGAATGAAACGTAGTGTGAAAATTTCAAGTAATCGGTGAAGAACTTTCCGAGATTAGCGATTATGAACAAACGAACATTTTCATTCTTATTTATATAGATATCATGTGTTTTCCTCTTACATGTAACAGATGGCGCTGTTTTCAAGAAATGCATAGTTTTACCTGTCAAAAGTGTGGCATCTATACTTATACTTACGAAAGGAACGGTATTGTAAACAACACAGCTCAATTCCAACACAATGTAACACAAAATAATTCAATAAAAAATAAAATAAATCAAAATTTATGAAAATAAAACTTATCAATGCAATCGGAAACAATCAAATGGAATTCGTGACATATTTAGTATAGTGTGCATGTTGCTATTATGTGCAACAGATGGCACTGTTTTTCAAAAACGCATGTGTTTTACTTGTCACAGAGATGGCATCTGTATAGTAGGTATGTAAATAGACGCGCATATTCGAATGGAATGTTCTGTCAGAATTTCAAAGCAATTGGTGAAGAACTTTGGGAGATTAAAGCGTGTGTAGCTCTTACATCCAACAGATGGCGTTGTTTTTCAAAAAAAGCATGTTTTCGCCGGTCACAGGTAAGGCATGTATATAATAGGTATATAGAAACACGTGACTGTTCGAATGCAAAGTCGTGTCAAAATTTCAAAGCAATCGGTAAAGAGGTTTCGAAGAGTTCTCTCACATGAAAAAGACATGAAAAACTGTTTTTTTTTTTAACAGCATGTTTTTTTTCCGTCACAGACGTGACATCAACATAATATGAATATAAAAACCTGCTCGGATGTGAATGGAACATTCTGTGAAAATTTCAAAGGAATCGATGAAGAACTTTCGGAGATTAGTGATTTTGAACCAACGAACATTTCCATTTATATATATATACTAGCTGTACCCTGCCATGCATTGCTATGGCTCAACAATGCATGTGCATGTCTGAGCCTCAACAACCTTTCCCTTGTCTTCCAGTCCTCCCCACCATTCTCCCTCTTCCTTCCCCTCGTCCTCCCAAACCATTCCCTACTTCCCAGTCCCTTTGTCCTCCCAACCATTCCCCTCTCCCCCATCCCCTCGTCCTCCCCCACCATTTCCTCCCTCCCTTATCCCTGTGTCCTCCCCACCATCCCCCACTCCACCGTCCCCCTCGTCCTCCTAACCATTCCCCACACCACCATGCCCTCATCTTCTCCACCATCTCCCACTCCCCCCATCCCCTTGTCCTTCCTCTCATTTCCCCCTCCCCTGTTCCACCGTCATCTGCACCATCCCCCACTCTCCCTGTTCCCTTGTCTTTAACACCATTCTCCATTCCCCTGTCCCCTCGTCCACACCATCCCCAACTCCCCTGTTCCCTCGTTTTCCCCACCATTACCCCCTCCCCTGTCCCGTCATCCTCAGTACTATTCCCCACTCTAGAACCCTCGTCCTCCCCATCATTCCCAACTCCCTGATCATTCCCATATGATCTGATGTTCCATCAGAAAATTGAGAACATCAAATGAGCTGATGTTCCCATCACTTAAATATAAGAAAAACAATTAAAAAATTAAATAAAAACAATGAAAATTTAAAAAAATATACTACACTCATGAAATGAACGGTATGG